>NW_022194798.1:1518558-1519880 GCF_900067095.1 Fusarium proliferatum ET1 | reverse complement strand
TTAGCTAGATATAATTTATCCTTAACTTCTTCTTTTAGGCTTTAGTAATAGATTTCTATAAGTAAGTTATTATTTTATTAGGTTTTAATAGCTAGCTATTAAAATTTAGCTAAATAGGCTATATATAACTTATATTATTTAAGTATAAGCAGTTTAGCTATTACCTAGCATTTTTTATTAATTACTTTAAAATTATCTTTAAGTGCTTACTTAAAGTTTTCTTAATTTTTAAAAATATTTTAAGTATTTTAATCCTATAGGTTCTCTTTATTCTTAAGGTAATCCCTTATAATAGGTTTAAACCAGTCTTTAATATCTCTTTAAATTAATAGTATAGTAAATAGTAGTTTTTTAGTTAGGCTATTTAATTAATTTAAAAATAATTAAAAGTAACCTTTTATTTTAATAAAGAATAGGATTATATTACTTACCTATCTTTTAAAGGGTTCTAGCTTAGGCAATTTAAGTGCTTCTTTAAGGTCCCTTCTATAATATTTATAGTTACCTCCTTTATTATTAGTAATAGTTTATATATTTATCTATACTTAAAGTATATTAATAGTATTATAAAGTTATTAAACTTTAGCTGCTATTTTAATATTATTAGGTAGTGCTTTAATATAAGAAAGTATTAAAGTGCTAATATTACTAAATATCTTAATAGTATATTATTACTTAATATATATATAGTATATACTAAATAAAAGCTATTAATATATAATAGTTTAGGTTTTAAATAAGGAAACTAGTCTATATTAGGTTTATATTTATAGAAATATAAGGCATATATATTAAGCTTAGCTTAGGTATTATATCTCTTAATAATTAAGTAATATATATTAGGCTTATTAATATAAAGAAGTCTTATTAATAGCTAGTAAGTTAAGTTCTATTTAGTACTAAAGGAATATATATATATAATATAGTATATATAAGTTAAATATAGTCAGTTTAACTTTATTTATAACTATTTATTATATAGGTTAAATAGTATATATTTAACTGTTATAGGGTAGGTAACTTCTAATTGGTGAAAAAATAGTAGGGGTGTATATATATGTGCATAAGACTATATTAGGTCGTAATAACAATCTGCCAACCAGTTCCATTGAATACACTATCCTTTGCATCCTTATTCTGCACGCTCTTAACAACGTTGACTTGGGCCTTGGGTAATTGGAACAGTAAACTCAAAGCCAAAGCGTGGGATACTATTTCTTACTTATAGCAATCTAAGCTCGGACTACTATTTAGTCCCTATAACTCTATAAAACCCTTAAATAAGTCTAACTCTAGAGGTTTCTTAAGAGCCTTTTTAAAAT
>NW_022194798.1:1510008-1513326 GCF_900067095.1 Fusarium proliferatum ET1 | reverse complement strand
GTATTTATATTACTTATTTATATAAGTTAATATATTTTTTTAATTTTAATATTATTATTAAATTTATAGTAATATCTCTAATAAAATAAAAAAAGAAATTAAAAAATAATAAAGATTAAATAAATAAGGATCTTTTTAAGCTTTATAAGGAAATAGTAGCTTTATAAATATACCTTATTAAAGCTATTAGTTATCTTTTTTATATTTAGAAAATTTAAAATTAAATAAAAGAGAAATATTCTAAAGCTATTTATTAAGGTTTATAAGAGGTAGAGTAATAAAATACTTTATTATTAATATTAAATATATATAAAAGTACTTTAATTAAGGATCTTTAGGTTAATTATATTCTAAATAATATTAACTAATCTGCTTTTAGATTAAGAGATAATATCCTTAATACTTTACCTTTATTTTATTTTAGTAAAACTTCTTTAGGAGTCTTTAGGTATTAATAAAATATTTTAGTAGTTTCTATATTTTTTTACTTTTTAAGTAGTTTTTCTATTTTACTAAATACTTCCTTTTACTATTTTTTATTTATATTTTCTTAATTACTTTTACTTTATAGAGTTTTAATCTATTAATTTCTTTTAGTTTATTTTTAATCTTAATATAAATTATATTATTTACTAATTTAAGTAGTGCTATATAAAAGATTTTATAAAGTCTAACCTTTATTAATAAGTCTAGCTTATAATTATTCTTTTAAATCTTCTTAGTAATCTTATAAGGTCTAATATACTTAAAATTAAGTTTATAGTTTAGTTATTTTATTCTTTTTTTTTTTCCTTACTATTAGCCTTATAAGGCTATTAAGCTTTTAACTTTATATATAAAGGCTTAAATAATAAGGCCCTTATAGTAAGCCTATATCTTAAAGGTTAAAATTATATAAAGTTTATCTGCCTTAGTAATGTAATTGCTGCCTTAATTAAGCAGTATTAATACTGCCTTTTAGTAGCTATATTAGCCTTCTTTCTTTACCCTACCTAAAAGACTAAGATATCTTAGATTAACCTTTTTAATATACCGGGCTAAGTCTATTACACTTCTAAAGTATATTCCCTAACCTATTAATTATAGTTACTAATATTAATTATAGCCACTATTATAATACCTACTATATATAATAGCCTGCAGGCCAATTAGGCCTATTATATAATTAACTATAATTTTAGTAATATAATTAAATTAGTACTAATAGAAGCTATAGGCTATAAATACTATAAGCTTTATATAATAGCTATAGCTATTAAAAAGAACTTCTTATTAAAAAACCAATCTAGCTTAATTAAAATAGCTATTTTTAACTATATCTTAATTAATATAATTAATTATATAGATTTAAATATCCTATTTTATATAATATCTTTAAATTAGCTAGCTAAAGAGGTATTATAATTAAGGGAACTAAAAGAAGCTATAAGGTAAGGTAAGATCTTAATAACTAATTAGGCTACCTTTCTAGCTGCCTTTTTAGGTAATTTAGCTAGCTATAAAGAGTAACTATAGAATATAATTATTAAAGCTAAATATATACTTAGCTTCTTCCTGCTTATATAAGGGTTATAGATAAATGCGGGGTAATAGCAGGGTTTAAAGGTTTTATTAAAGTTAGAATATACTAAAGGAATTGGGTTAACTTTTGTGTAAGTTAGTCAGCAAAAGTCAAATTGACCTAAAGTCAATAATGACTCCACTAATTGAATGTATATACCTAGATATGTAACTAATCGACCTTATGTCTAAGAACAGTTAAAGTGATATCAGTAAAGAAGCAGTGGTTTAAACTGGGGATTTTATTTTATATAATATCTTTAAATTAGCTAAATAAAGAGCTATTATAATTAAAAAACCTAAAAAAAGCTATAAGGTAAGGTAAGATCTTAATAATTAGTTAAATTACCTTTTTAACTGCCTTTTTAGGCCTAAATTTAACTAGCTATAAAGAGTGGCTATAAAATATAATTATTAAAGCTAAATATATATTTAGCTTCCTCCTGTTTATATAAGGGTTTAAGATAAATATAAGGTAATGGTAGGGTTTTATAAAGGAATTAGGTTAACTTTTATATAAGTTAGTTAGTAAAAGCTAAATTAACCTCTACTAATTGAATATATATGCCTAGATATATGACTAATTGACCTTATATCTAAGAATAGTTAAAGTAATATTAGTAAAGAAGCAGTGGTTTAAACTGGGGTTAGTTATTTTATAGTAATATTTTTTATAGATAGGTATACTATATCTCTTTTTAAAAACGTAAGTCTTTCTACCCTTTTAGGGTTATAGTACTATTATATCTATTTATTAATAAATTCTAGTTTTATTTAAAGTTTATTATATATAGTTTTTAAATCCTTACTTTTAATTATAGCTTTAGGGTTCCCCAGTTTAACCCACTGCTTCTTTACTAATATCACTTTATCTGCAGCTCTTAGACGTAAGGTCAATTAGTCACGTGCCTAGGCATATATATTCAATTAGTGGAGGTTAATTTGACTTTTGCCGACTAACTTACATAAATAGAGTTAACCTAATTCCTTTAAACCTTTAAACCCTGCCATTACCTCGCGTTTATCCCTTTACTCTTATAGTCTTAGACTATAACTAGCCTATTATATTAAAAGTAGTACCCTTTTTACTATAATAACCCTTTTAGCTATATTAGAAAGCCACTTCTTATATATATTTAAGTTACCTATAAAGGCAGTAAGGAAGGCTGCCTAATCTAATTAAAGAAAATAACCTTCCTTTAGGTCTCTCTTTAGGTCCTTTAAATCTAATAGCTTATTATAGATCTAACTTAAATTAATTATATTAAAATAGAGCTAATAAATTATATAATTAATTAACCTAATTAATATATAATTAAAGATTACTATTTTAATTAAGTTAAATTAATACTTTAATAAGAAGTTTTTCTTAATATTAGTTACTATTATATAAATCTCTTTTAGTTTATCTTTATTAGTTATACCTAAAGTAGGCCTAATAGCTATATTAAGGTTATAGCTAGTTATATAGTAGTTATAATTATATAGCTATAGGCTATTTTATAATATTATATTAGTAGCTATAATTAATATTAGTAACTATAAGTAATAGAGAGAAAGTTAGGTTAGGAAATATACTTATAAGTTTGTGCTTAATCTCTTACTTAATAAGGGTCTAACTGACCTTTAAGTAGAAGTATAATAAACTTGGCCTAATACTGCTTTAGTCTTTTAGGTATAGTAAAGAAAGAAGGCTAATATAGCTACCTAAAGGTAATATTAATACTACTTAATTAAGGCAGTAATTATATCACTAAA
>NW_022194798.1:1501410-1505343 GCF_900067095.1 Fusarium proliferatum ET1 | reverse complement strand
CCTACTATATAACTAGCTATAACCTTAATATAGCTATTAGGCCTGCCTTATAGAGAGCCAATAGAGAAAAACTAAAAGAGGTCTATATAATAGCAGCTACTATTAGAAAGAACTTCTTATTAAGGTGCCAATTTAATTTAATTAAAATAGCTATTTTTAATTCTAACCTAATTAAGTTAATCTATTATAGAGGCTATTTTAATTTAATTAATCTAAACTAAATTAATAATAAGCTATTAACTCTAAAGGATCTAGAGAGGGACCTAAGGGAAGGTTATCCCCTTAAATTAGACTAGGCTGCCTTCCTTGCTGCCTTTATAGGCAAAGAGTGGCTTTCTAATATAGCTAAAAGGGTTATTATAGCGGAGGGGGTACTGCTTCTAATATAACAGGCTGGTTATAGTCTGAGACCATAAGAGCAGAGGGATGAACGCGGGGTAATGGCGAGGTTTGAAGGAATTGGGTTGACTTTTGTGTAAGTTAGTTGGCAAAAGCCAAATTGACCTCCACTAATTTAATATATATGTATAAGGGCATGTGACTAATCGATCTTACGTCTGAGAATAGATAAAGTAATATTAGTAAAGAAGCAGTGGTTTAAACTGGGGTAAAAATTACTTTAATTATTATTATTTTATTATTAGTTAAGGTAATAAAGGTTAAAGTTATTTCCCTTTTTATAATTTACTCTCTTTTTTTTATATTTATATTATTATTTATTAATTTTATTTATTATAGTAATATATATAGTTAAATCTTTAGGTTTATTAGCTAAATATAGTTTATTTTTAATCTCTTTTTTTAAGCTTTAATAATAGATTTTTATAAGTAAGTTATTATCTTATTAAGTCTTAATAGCTAGCTATTAAAACTTAATTAAATAAGCTATATATAACTTATATTATTTAAATATAAGTAATTTAGCTGCTATTTAATGTTTTTTATTAGTTACTTTAAAATTATTTTTAAATACTTATTTAAATTTTTTTAATTTTTAAAAATATTTTAAGTATTTTAATTCTATAGGTTTTTTTTATTTTTAAGGTAATCCCTTATAATAGATTTAAATTAATCTTTAATATTTCTTTAGATTAATAATATAGTAAATAATAGCTTTTTAATTAGGCTATTTAATTTATTTAAAAATACTTAAAAGTATCTTTATATTTAAATAAAGAATAGAATTATATTATTTATCTATTTTTTAAAGGGTTTTAATTTAAGCAGCTTAAGTATTTTCTTAAGGTCCCTTTTATACTACTTATAGTTACCTTTTTTATTATTAGTAATAAGTTATATATTTATTTAAGTATATAGTATATTAATAGTATTATAAAGCTATTATATTTTAGCTGCTATTTTAATATTATTAAATAGTATTTTAATATAAAAAGATATAAAGGTATTAATATTACTAAATATCTTAATAGTATATTATTACTTAATATATATACAATATATATTAAATAAAAGCTATTAACATATAATAATTTAAGGTTTTAAATAGAAAATTCATTTATATTAAGTTTTATATTTATATAAATATAAGGTATATATATTAAGCTTATTACTATAAAGAAGTTTTATTAATAGCTAGAAAATTAAGTTCTATTTAATACTAAATAAATATATATATATATATTAAATACCTTTTAATAATAAGGTTATTATAGGATTAATAATAATTTAAATAGATTATTACTAATTAGGTAGAATTAATTATAATTATAAAGTCTTAGTGCTAATTATCTTTAGTAAGACTATTACTAATTAGTAAAAAATATAGGTTATATATAGATGCCTGTTAGGTCATAATAGACTAAAGTTTATATTAAAGGAATTAAGTTAATTTTTATATAAGTTAATTAGTAAAAGCTAAATTAACCTCTATTAATTAAATATATATATAAAGATATATAACTAATTAATTTTGTATTTAAGAACTATAGGTAAAGTAATATTAATAAAAAAGCAGTAATTCAAATTAAGGTTATATTATATATACCCCTAGTTTAAACCACTAATTCTTTACTGATATCACTTTATCTGCAGTTCTTAGACGTAAGGTCACTTAGTTACGTGCCCTGGCATATACATTTAATTAGTAGATCTAGTCATTATTAATTTTAGGTCAATTTAGCTTTTGCCGACTAACTTACATAAAAGTCAACCTAATTCCTTTAAACCCTGCCATTACCCTGCATTTATCTAACTCTATATGCAGATATACTATCCCTTTACTCTTATAGTCTTAAACTATAACCAGCCTATTATATTAAAACTAGCACCCTCTTTACTCTAATAACCCTTTTAGTTATATTAAAAAGCCACTCTTTATATATATTTAAGTTTAGGCCTATAAAGGAAGTAAGAAAGGTAGCCTAATTTAATTTAAAGAAATAACCTTTCTTTAGGTCTCTTTTTAGGTCTTTTAGACTTAATAGCTTATTATTAACCTAATTTAAATTAATTAAATTAAAATAGCCTATATAATAAATTAATTTAATTAGATTATAATTAAAGATAGCTATTTTAATTAGGTTAAATTAGTATTTTAATAAGAAGTTTTTTTAATAATAGTTACTATTATATAAATATCTTTTAATTTTTTTCTATTAGCTTTTTATAAGGCAGGCCTAATAGCTATATTAAAGTTATAGCTAGTTATATAGTTGGCCTAATTATATAGCTATAGGCTATTTTATAGTATTATATTAGTGGTATAATGGTTGGTTCCTAACTGTAGATAAACTAAGCTGTATTAGGTTTATTATTAGCAGATTATATAAGGTATAATATTAAGTAGTTATTAAAATATTATATCTCTTAATAGTAAATTTAATATATATTAAGCTTAATTAATATAAAGAAGTTTTATTAATAGCTAATAGGCTAAATCTATTTAATACTAAATAATTATATATATATACTAAAGGTCTATTTAATAGATTAGTAAGATTATTATAGGATTAATAATAATTTAGGTAGATTATTATTAATTAAGTAGAATTAATTATAATTATAAAGTCTTTATATTAATTATCTTTAGTAGCGATAATATTAATTAATAGGAAATATAGAGTATAAGTAAATGCCTATTATATTATAATATAATCTCTCCCCTCCTTAGGCCTTATCTTTAAGGCCTAGTTAAAATATCTTTATTATTAGTTATCCTAATATATTTAATCCTATTTCTATAATCCCTTTAAAATATTTAACTATATTGCAAAAGCTAGGAAGATATCTACTAATAATTAAAAATCTCTTTATATCTTTATTATAGTATTTAGGAATCCTATTATACCTTATTCTAACTGTATTTAGTGTAATATATTAGATTTATATATTCTTAATTTTATAAAATTAAGTTACTGTAATTTTTATATTAAGTCTGGTTTTTTCTATAATAGTTATAGCTTATTTATAGCAGTAGGTATATTTACTTCTTATATAAAATTATTTTTATAGTTCTATTAATATAATATTAGCTTAAAAGATTATTAATAAAAAATGCTATTTTAAGTATAAAGAAAAGGCTATTAAAGATAAATTCATTAAGCTTTAAGTAAAGTCTACTTATTTTTATAATAAAATAAATACTTAATTTATTAAGATAACTTATTTATAGCAGTAATATTATTAGCTTAAAGTAAAAAAAAGGTTTAAATATAATTTAGTGTAGTCTAAACTTAATAGATAAGCTTAAAAATGCGGAAAGGGATAAACAGTCTATTATAAAAAGCGCTATTATTAATAGTTCTTTTTATAATTAGTCTACTATTACTAAATAGTTTAAGTAAAAGTTATTAGGTTTTAATGCTTTTATTAATCTTAGTAAGAATTCTTTAGGGGTTATTAGGTATTAATAAGGCATTTTAGCAGTTTTTTTATATTTTTATTTTTTAGGTAGTTTTTCTATTTTATTAAGTA
>NW_022194798.1:1494752-1498356 GCF_900067095.1 Fusarium proliferatum ET1 | reverse complement strand
TATAGAATTTATATATAAATTCTTTAGGTTTATTTAGGATTTTTTTAATAATTACTATTTATATCTATTTTAATATTTATATCTATTAGGTAAATCTAAACTCTTCTTTTTTATTCTTTTTTAGTATTTATTTTTTTGCCTTTATAATATAGGTATTATAGTTTAATCTATAGTTAATTATATTTACTTTTCTATTTTTTAAGCCTTTTCTATAAATAATTATAAAGTTAAATTTATATAGATATTTTATATAATATAATTATCTTTAATTAAGTTTATAAATAATAATAAAGTAAGAGATATTTTAATAGTTAATATAGACCTTAATTTAGTACTTACTTTCTATAAGGTAGTATTTAAATTCTTTAAAATAATTAATAATTACTAAAAACTTTTTATTATAAATTAAGTAATTAAGCTTTACTTTATATAGTTTATATAAATAAAATATAATAAGATATAATTTTCTTATATTATTTTATTAATTAATTTATCTTTCTAAAGTATAATTTAATAAATCTATTTTTAATTTAATTTCTTTATTTAGGTTAAAAATAGTTAAAATTAATCTATTAATAATAGCTTCTTTAAGTTATTTAAAGGCTTTTTAAGCTTTATTATTTTATTTAAAGAATTTATCTTTTTTAATAAGTTCTATTAAAGGATTTATAACCTTATTAAAATCCTTAATAAATTATTAATAGTAATTAATAAAGCCTAAAAAGGCTTATATTTCCTTAATGTTATTAAATATCTTTTATTTCTTAACTATAGAGATTTTCTTTTTTTCTATATTAATCTTTTTAAGTATAATAATATATCTTAAGAAGTCTACCTTTATAATATAAAAGTAACTTTTCTTTAGTTTAATTAATAGCTTAATATCTTATAGTATTTTTAAGACCTTATAGATATATTTTCTATATTTTTTTTTATTATTTAAAAAGATTAAGATATTATTTAGGTAATAAACTATAAAGATATTAAGGTACTGCTTAAATATACTATTAATTATTTATTAAAATATTATAGAGGTATTAATAAAACTAAAAGGTATTACTATATATTTAAATAGTCTAAATTAGGTTTTAAATACTATTTTTTATTTATTTCTTTCTTTAATATAAATTAAATTATATATACCTTTAAGGTTTAAAGCAATAAAGATCTTTTTGCCTTATAATTAATCCTTAAGTTCTATAATAAGTAAAAGTAAGGTTTAATCTTTAATAGTATATATATTAATTAATTAATAGTTAATAATAGATTTATTTTTTCTATTTTTCTTTAATATAAAAAATATTAAAGATATTAAAAATAAGCTTAACTTTTTAATATATTTTTTTTTAAGTATCTTATTAATATATTTTTTTTATACCTTTAGCTTTCTTTTATTAAGTAAATATAACTTTTAAAATAGTAAGTTATTATCTATAAGATTAATTTTATAATTTTATTTACTATATTTAAGAATTCCTATTTTTAGATTTTTTATAAATAATTTATTATAAATTTAATATTCTTTAGGTATATTTATTAGTTTATTTTAGCTTATTATTAATTATTATTTTTTTTTTAGGTTTTATTATTAAAGAATACTTAAAATCTATTCTTTAATTTATATATCTTTTTTATATTTATATTATATTTCTTTTAAAGGTAATAAATACTTTATTCTATACTTATTTTTACCTTTTTTAATAGTTAAGGTTTAAGATTTTTTATTATTTCTTATAATTATTTTATTATTACTTTTAGGGTTATTAAGAAATATAATCTAGCTATTCCTTTAGTTAATAATTAGGTTTTTTTATTTAAGCTATTCTATATTTAGGATAATATCTATATCCTATTTTAAAAATATAATATTAAAATCTACTTTTTATTTTCTTCTTTTAGCTATAATTTTAAGATAATTAGTCTTTTAGTCTATAATATTATTATTATAATTAAAGAGTTATCTTTTTATATTAATTAATAAATAAGGCAATAATTTCTTTCTCTATAGTATTTTTAGCTTTATAACTATTTTTAAATTAATAAAGTTTTATTATACTTTACTATTTACTTAAGTATTTAACTATCTTTTTTTAATTTAAATAGATAGTATTAGGTATATAGATATACTTATTATTTATATTACTTTTAAAGTACTTATATTTTATTATAGACTTAACTTTTTATATATTTATAGCTTTATTATAAATAGTATTTAGCTTTTCTTAAAGTACTATAATAAACTTTCTTACAGTTATTATTATAGTATTCTTTACTGTTAATATAGTTATTAATAAACTCTTTATTAAATAATTATTATTAATATTATTTTTTTAGTTTATTATTAATATTCTCTTTTAGGGTTATTTATCTAAATAGTATATTATTATTATCTAAATATAGGCTATCTGCCTTTTATTATCTTTATAGTTTTTCTATATTTTCTAAATTAATATTATTAACTAATAGTTCTTTTTTAAGATATATATATCTTTTTTAAGTTAATTCTTTAAACTCTTTTTTTACTTCTTTAATTAAATATTATAATTATTTAATTCTATTAAATAGATCTTTATTTTTATAGATTTATTAATAATAGGCTATACTAAATTATAGCTTTAGTACTTTAAGATTATTATATTATATAAAAAGTAGATATCTTTCTATTTTTTCCTTAAGGTATAGCTTATTATTAAAGGTTTTTAGTATTATAATTAAGAAATAATTATTATTAAGCTTTTTTTATTTATATATATTATATTAATAGTTTTTATAAAAAATCTATAAAATATTTTAGTGTTATTTATATATAAAAAGTATCTATATATTATCTTATAGGTTAAATTCTTTTTCCTTATATTATAGATTTATAGTATCTTTAGTATAATAGGCTTTAACTAATACTATATTAATTATATTAATATTTCTATATTTTTTAGCTTTTTATATATAGAAATCTTTATAATTTAAATATATCTTTATTCTATTTTAATTATAAAATAATTTATATTTTTATTTCTATTTTTATTTAATTTTTTTATCTTTATAATAGAGATATTAAGCTATAACTTTTACTGCCTTATCTTTATATTTTATAGCTTATAATTATTAATATTTCTATATATAGAGTTAATCTCTAGCTTTATATTCTATCTTTTAGGCTTTTTCTATCTCTTAAAATATAATCTTAATTAAGATATTATTAATAGCTTATAAAGCTTATCTTTACTTATTTTAATTAAAGATAGCTAGACTTCTTTATTTTATTATTCCTAAGATTTATAGTTTTATTATATTTTTTTATTTTTTAGCTTTCTTTTTTTCTTATTATTATTATTTTTATTTAATATTAATTTATTTTTTAAATTCTATATTATTTTAAATTTTCTTTTTTTAATTTTCTTTATAAATAGCCTACTTTTTATAATACTTTTTTTTAAGTAATATTCTCTATATATAGTATTTTTATTAAATTTAATTTTACTTTTTATAGGTTCTTTTATTAGGTTTATTTATACTAACTTCTTTATATATAAAGAAGTTATTTTATAATTTCCTAATAAAGCTTTTTTTATTTAGGTTCTATCTTTCTTTAAGTATATTATCT
>NW_022194798.1:1492798-1493821 GCF_900067095.1 Fusarium proliferatum ET1 | reverse complement strand
GTAAGTGCTATTCCTAAGTTAGGTTATAATATATTAATATAATTAAATTAGTATTAATAAAAGCTATAGGCTATAAATACTATAAGCTTTATATAATAGCTATAGCTATTAAAAAGAACTTTTTATTAAGAAATTAATCTAGCCTAATTAAAATAGCTATTTTTAACTATATTTTAATTAATATAATTAGTTATATAGATCTAGATATCCTATTTTATATAATATCTCTAGACTGGCTAGCTAAAGAGCTATTATAACTAAAAGACCTAAAAGAAGCTATAAAGTAAGGCAAGACCTTAATAACTAACTAGGCTACTTTTCTAGTTGCCTTTTTAGGCCTAAATTTAGCTAGCTATAAAAAGTGGCTATAGAATATAATTATTAAAGCTAAATATATACTTGGCTTCTTCCTGCTTGTATGAGGGTTATAGATAAATGCAGGGTAATGGTAGGGTTTGAAGGTTTGAAGGAATTGGGTTAACTTTTATATAAGTTAGTTGGCGAAAGTTAAATTGACCTAAAGTTAATGATAACTCTATTAATTGAATGCACGTGCCTGGGCACGTGACCAATCGACCTTGCGTCTGAGAGCTGCAGATAAAGTGATATCAGTAAAGAAGCAGTGGGTTAACCTGGGGTTAATTTATTTATAATAGCTATCTTAAGCTATATAAAAGCTTTTTAAGCCTTATTATTCTATTTAAAGATTTTATCTTTTTTAATAATTTTAATAAGTAATATAGTAATTTTATTAAAGTTCTTAATAAATTATTAATAATAATTTATAAATCTTAAAAAGGATTATATTTCTTTAATTATTATAGATATTTTTTATTTAGTAATTATTTTAATTTTATATTTATCGATTTTAATTTTATATTTATTGATTTTAATTTTATTATATAAGATTTTATAACTTAAATATATTACTTAATTTTAATAGAAATAACTTTTTATAAATTTAATAAATATATTAATATTTTATAGTGCTTTTAAAACCTTATAGATATATTCTATATACTC
>NW_022194798.1:1488038-1489390 GCF_900067095.1 Fusarium proliferatum ET1 | reverse complement strand
CTTTATTTTATTTCTTTTAATAATAATAAGGCAGTTTAATATAAGTCTTTACTTTATTAAGATTTTAAGATAGTATATATTAAGTATTTCTTTCTTATTAAAGAATAGGTTATTTATATAATAAAAATTAAATAGTTTTAATTTATTATATCTAGATTAAATTATATTAATAGTTTAAATAGCTATTTATAGTATATTATTATTTTTATTCTTTTTAATAATACTTACTTTCTTACTTTTAGGAATATAAGGTATTAATTTATATTTAATTCTATAAAAGATATTAATTTTTTATTATCTTTTTTAATTTATATTATAGTAAGGTTTATTTTTTTATTATTTTTAGTTATATTTATTATTTTAGGTTCTTTAGGTATATTAATAACTATTAATTTCTATTACTATTTTAATATATTTAATTAAAATATTAGGTTTAAGTATTTTATATAATACTATTTAAATAGTTTCTTTAAGTCTATTAAAGAAAAGTAATATTAAAATATTTTAATTTTAAGGTAACTTTAATATTAATTATTAGTATTTTATTATATATTTAAAAGCTAATTTAATCTATTTTAAGGATTTAATATATCTTTTAATATATCTTTTATTATTAATTATTTTAAATACTTATTTAAGTATATTTTTAAATATATTATAATTATTATAAAGTATAAATATTTAAGGTTCTTATTCTAATTTAGGTTTATTAATATAGTCTTTTATAATAGGTTAAAACTATTATATAGCTATATCCTTAAGGCATTTTATAATATATATAGTTTTAATAAAGTCTTTTTTAAATTAAATTAGATAGTAAATTATAAAGGCTTTATATTAAGTAAAAAATATAGCTAATTTATTAAAGGTTTTATTAAATAGTTTAAATAGGTTAGGCTTAAGTATTTCTTTAGTATTTTTACTTATTATTATAATATTTATAAGGTTTTATATTTTATAAAGTCTATTTTAATTATTTATTATCTATTAGGCTTAAAGGTTTATAGTTTCTATAAGTATTTAATAAAGTTTAGCTATTTTAATAATTATATTAATAACTTACTATTAAAGTTAAGTAACTTTTTTATTTTCTTTTTTAAAAAAAATATTATTATTATTTTCTATAATTTAATTAATAAAAGAGTTATTAATAAAGGCAGTAAGATACTATTAAATAGATTAAATTAATATAGCTATTATATATATTACTTAATATAATATAATATAATTTAAATAAAAGCTATTAATATATAATAGTTAGTTTCTAATTATAGATAAATTAAGCTATATTAGGTTTATTATTAATAGATTATATAAGGTATAATATTAAGTAATTATTAAAGTATTATATC
>NW_022194798.1:1441413-1486304 GCF_900067095.1 Fusarium proliferatum ET1 | reverse complement strand
AAATTAAATTAAGTTATCTTTCTTACTGCCTTTATAAGTAACTTAAATATATATAAAGAGTGGCTTTCTAATATAGCTAAAAGGGTTATTATAGTAAAGGGGGTGCTGCTTTTAATATAAAGATAAATATAGGGTAATGGCAGGGTTTTAGGACTAAAGGTTATACTAAAGGAATTAGGTTAACTTTTATATAAGTTAATTAGCGAAAGCTAAATTGACCTAAAGTTAATAATAAATCTACTAATTAAATATATATATTAAGGTATATAATTAATTAACCTTATATTTAAAAACTGTAAATAAAGTAATATTAGTAAAGAATTAGTAGTTTAAACTAAAGATAGGCCTTAATATATACCTTATATTTTCTTTTAATTAATATCTTTTTTATTAAAAATAAATAGTTTTAAGACTTTATAATTATAGTTAATTCTATATAATTAATATTAATCTATTAAAATTAATATTAATTCTATAATAACCTTATTAATCTTATTAAATTAGCCTTAATATATATATATTTATTTAATATTAAATAAAACTTAACTTACTAACTATTAATAAGACTTCTTTATATTAATAAGTTTAATATATATTACTTAATTATTAAGAGATATAATACCTAAGGTAAGCTTAATATATATATCTTATATTTCTGTAAATATAAACTTAATATAGACTAGTTTCCCTATTTAAAACTATAACTGTTATAAAAAGGCTATTATACTATATTATATTAATAGTAAAGTTATCTACTATAGAACTAAATAGACCAAGCAAACTCAACAAGCACAGGATTGTGGTCTGATAGAATATTCCCATCAGGCTGCACAAAGACCTTGGGAACATAGTTAAAACTCTTAGCAGTAAGCTTTACAGAGCTGCCCGAGCGATAGCTATTATCTTATTAATATATGACAAGCAAGACATTGAGCCGAAACTGAGGGTGGTGACTTACAAAACCTTATCAACAATCTCACAGGTGTTATCAGCGGCAGGGACCTTGCATGGGTTCGCAGTGGCCCCAGCCGTAGGAAACTTTCCCCCCTGGATGAGCTGGACCCAAGAGTCGCTGAAGCCGGCATCGGTCAGTTTGTTGATGCTTCGACCTGCATTGGTCCATCTGTCATTGGTATCACCAGCGACGATCACGGCCCTTCCCTGGGAGTTTGCGTTGATGTAGGCCAGGATCTGATCGATACCTGCAGAACGAGCATCGACATCACCTTGGTCCGAGCTAAACGGCGGATGGTCAGCTTCCATCCAATATATATCAATCGACTCACATACCCAGCATCAGCATGAAGGTTGTAAAGATCAACCTCGATGCTCTGAATCTTCATGCGCATGAAGCTGAAACCCTTGGGGGTCAAACAATCGCCAGAGTTCAGGTTGCACTTGTTCCACTTCTTGCGGACAAGGCCAGTCCAGTCATAGTTGGCGACAGTGTTGAGACCATCGCCAAACGGAACGCCCCCAGAGGTAGGAGTACGGTAAGGATGGTTGTCAGTCGCATAGATGTAGGCATGGTAATTGAAGTCCTCTTGCATATGAACAATATCATACTTCTGAGTGGCAAGAACGGTGCCAATGAGGTTGGCGTTGGTTCCCTTGTCACCAGGAACCTCGTTGTTATTGATGATAGCAGGAAGTCCAGCCACGTTGTAGGTAAGGAAGTTGAAGTTTCCAGTAGTCTGTCCTACTGAGAGACCACCAAGAGCGAGGGCGGCGGCAAGGAGCCGGCTGGACATGGTGCGGATTGACATATTTTCCTGGCTTGTAGGTGATCAAGACTGAAGCTATGTTGATTTCGTTGATATTCGCCGTCTATTTATGGGGAGAGTGACATGAAGAGGAGAACGGCAAGTCCAAGCTTCATGGGCCGATCTGTCATGTTGCATCGTGATCAGCATAATACCTTCCTGTCAGGGGTCCAAAGCCGGACCTCGTGAAGTGATATCGCGGCTTCAAACTACAAAAACGATTGTTGTCCGAAAAGCAGCTTCTTCTTTCCAACTTCATAAACCGCGGCATATAGAGACCATCACATTTACGCACTACGTCAGTGAGGCACGTAGATTGAATCTTTTGTTTTACTGGTCTACTATTGCTCTTGAAGCATTTCCGAATCTGGCAATTGGTCCGTCTTTACCGAGGGTTTGACTTTTCCACCAATGCATCGATGGATACCAAGCTTCTTAGCATTATGCGACCGAATAGGTTATTCCCTCGAGAACACGTGCCGGACTATCCCCTGCTAGGCCCGTTCGCTATCGCGGCACAGTTGATAGATCTCAATTGACATCGAGCGGAAGGGCGGAAATAGAGAGTCTGGATGACATTCAGTCTATACAGAATTGGAGTTTAATTTCCGGGTCGAGCAAGGGCTGTCGTAGTTCTATATATTTCTCCTCATTGTTGAACGTTGAACTTTCCTCTTTGCTTGTCTATCTGTGCCCTCATTCCCAAAGATTTTCATCCATAAATAGTGGCACTATGAGAGGCCCATTTATTGCTGTCGCCCTGTTAGGCTCAGCATGCTCCGCACGCAACGCAGGAGTCGGCGCTTCGCTTGATCCTGTGCAAGCAGTTCTATTGCCCGATGGCGCTTCGGCAAAGAACCCTCTGGCCCATGTTGGAGCCAACGGCCCATGGCACATCGGTAAGTGGCATCAGACCGGAGCTGAGTCTTTTATTTAACAGATTCAGGCGAGGATTTGACCGGAATATCCTCCGAGGTTCCTGAAGGATGTCAGGTCGACCAAGCTGCCTACGTGTCGCGCCACGGATCCCGCTATCCTGATCAGGGCGCTCACAATGGATGGCTCGAGATGGCTCGCCGTGTAAGAAATGATCAACACTTTGTATCACGGAAAGGTTTGACCAACAATTTAGTTCCGAGAGTCCAAGTACACCGCAACTGGGCCACTGTCTTTCATTCACACTTGGGAGAGCCCTGTTACCAACCCTGACATTCAGATCGCTCAGCTGAGCAAGACTGGATACAAGGAACTGTTTGATATGGGTTACACCATAAGAACCAGGTAGGAGCTCGGCATTGTCGGCTTTTGAGATCTCGACTAACTCAGAGAGATACCCTGATCTGTACCAGGAGGGCGAGGACTTCATTGTGTGGGCTAACAACTATACACGAGTTCTCCAGACTGCAAAACTCTTCCTTCACGGGTTTTTGGGAACCAACTCTTCCCTGGGCACCGTTGTTTCCGTGACCGGCAAAGGCGTCCCATCTCACCTGGGCGATACCCTTGCTCCATCGGATATGTGTCCTACCTTCATCGATGACAGCAGCAAGCAGCAGGACGAATGGCGTCAGCGATGGCTTCCAGGCTTCAAAAAGCGCTTATCCAAATACATCAAGGGCGACCTCCAGCTTGACGACTCGACATGGAATGACTTTCCCTACATCTGTGGTTTTGAGTCGCAAATCAAAGGCAAGCTCTCGCCATTCTGCGATACCTTCACTCAGAAGGAGCTGGAAGCATACGAGTATCAGCAAGATCTCAGATACTACTACGGTGTTGGACCCGCCACCAAGGTTGCCTCAAAGATGATGGTGCCTTTCCTCGAGTCCCTGATTGAGCGTTTCGTTGCTGGCCCTGATACCACGGGTAAGAACTTTGATGGAAAGCCTTTCAAGCTCCCCAAGATCCTTATGAGCTTCTTGAACGACGGCCAGTTGAACGAGTTGGCTGTTGCTACTGGAGTCTTTGACAAGCAAGCCCCTCTCCCTCTGGATCGTATTCCCAAGGACCGCATCTGGCGCAGTTCTAACATCTCTCCCATGAGAGGTACCATCGCCTTTGAGCGTCTCAGCTGCGGTTCCAACAAGGCTTACGGTTCGAAGAAGTTTGTTCGGATCCTGATCAACGATGTCGTTTACCCAGTGCCTTCTTGCCAGGATGGACCTGGAAAGTCATGCTCTCTGTCCAAGTACTCCAAGTTTACCAAGGACAGACTCAGGAAGAACGGCAACTTTGCCAAGCTCTGCAATGCAACTGACCCTGCCACTCCAAGCAAGGTTCTTGGAGCCAGTTTCTTCACAAACTTGGCGCAGTCGCACTTGCAGGCTGTTGAGCCCTAACTCGTGCATGATACGAGGGGGGGGTTGAGCTTGCAGACAGGATGGTGAGGCAATCACAGTTAGGAGGCGGAGCTTTTAATCACATGTTAATTTACTTTCTTCATTTGGTCTTGGAACCACTATCGTTTGTGACAGCTCGATCTGTATCCAAGGAACAAGCTCAAAAGCGGTCAACGTGCTTAACTGCACAATGGCTCGAGGAGCGAAGATAGCCCAGAAACCGCGATTCGCTCAGTCCAGATAACTTACCACCAATCATCTGGAGTCCTATGGACTTGATCTGTGACTCAAAGTATTCTATCGCTCTGGACTCTATCGATCTGGAATGTAGAAATCCCTTATCTGCGGTCCAATACCGCCTTGGCCTCCCGGAGCTCATCCTCACTGGGCATATTAACAACCATTAGATACAAAATGTCCTATACAAGTTAATTACCACTTTTGGAGTCTTTGAGAAGCGCCAGATATCGTTACCTTGTTGAAAAGAAATTTTCTTGCCGCCTTGACCGGCTTGTAAGGCAGGGGCAAACCGGGCTGTCTATCACTTCGTGCTCCACTGGGTTGTCCCTTACTCTGGACCTCTGGTGCTTGGCCCCTGAAGCCCCGACGAAGCTTCGTTGGGTCGACATATCCGCCAGTGAGTAGGGAGATCAAGGAGCCATTGTTGGAAGGATGGCTAGGATCAGCATATCGTGAAGTGAACTTTGGTGATTCTTGTTGGTTGGCCAAGAGATTATCCGGTCTATTGAGCGCCTGTAGCCAAGTTTAGTCCAGATTCTTATCAGCCATCAACTTCGCTGACTTACGAACTGAGCCTGGGCTCTCTTGTCATAGTACTCCTGGATGTATGTTCTCTTCTCACCCAGGCTTTGCTTCAGACCCTTCGATTCCTCACTATCAACCTCAGCAAGTACATCGAGGGTCGGAAAGATTAGAGGGGCAGCCTCGGGGAGAGCGAAATCACCATAGGTCTTTCCGCTGGAGGTTTGAAACTTGTTGGTAAATCCAGAGTCATACGATCCAATTGAAGAAGCAACCGTTGATGTCAAGTCAACAACCTCGTGAGACCTCCCGGAATCGGGTCGCCAGGTCATAATCAGACAGCATAAGCCCTTCGGATAGAAATATTGCTCATTCATCTGGGAAATGAACTTGTTTGACCTGTGGCGCTTTGTAAGTTTCTACTCCAGACGACACGATGCTTTGCCAGAGAACATTACCTTTGTCTGCCTTGGACATCCTTCGCAACCTCAATTGTCTTGTACACGGCTGCACTGATGGCGATGCTTGGCGCAATCGGTACAAAGAAGCCGCCCAACTCTGCAAAGTTGATGACCTCGATCCAAGGCGAGGCTCGAGTAGACTGGTCGAATTTATCTAAAAAGTCTAGCCATGCCGCCTGGTCAACACCGGCATTCTCAAGCATCGGAGCATATCCCCGAACAAAGCCGCGGGTTCGATCTTTTGGTCTCCGCTGCGCGAGAATGACCGGCAACTCCAATTGAGCATTGGCTCGGCCGGATGAAGAGCCATGCACTCTCAAAAAGCTGGTCACAAGATCCTTGTCAGCTTGAGTCTGTTGAGCGATCTTGGCACTATCTTGAGGACTTGAGAGGAGCTCGGATTGTGTTTCGTCGAGCTCCCATTGTCTTTCAGTCGAGTCCTCATGCTGGCTTGGCCGAGGCTCATAGTTCGGTGGCGGCTCGCTTCCGACAGCAATGCTTCCGCTTGATTGAGGCTGTTGGCTTGACTCTGAGGATGCGGGGGTTTTCTCCGCTGCTCTCTTCTCTTTGTAAGAGCTAACGCTCTCCGACACGAGCCCAATACCGCCTGCTACGCCGCGGACCGCGGACCCTATCAATCCCCCGCCTCGACCACCTCGACCACCTCGACCACCTTGACCACCGCGCTGGAATAGTCCACCTCGGCCGCGTCCGCTTGACATGATGAAGATGGATTGAATTTGGAGTTGAAGGTGATAAGGTTGAGGGGAATGAAGTCGGTTTTCACTGCTGCGTCAAGTGCTTATTAGTAGGGGGCGCCTTCAGCCCTGAAAGACGGGTATGCGGCACCGCGACGCCTTTGAATGGCCGAGAATGAGACCTGTAGCGGGGTCCTGGGTTCATTTGGGCGAAAGGACAAGATTATCAGACAAGGTTAATCACTAGCGCCTCATGCATGCCACTGTAACAGCCTTCAACAAGCAAGACCCTGATTTAGTGCTGACAATACGAAAACAATCGAGAAATGGATCGGCAAAGCCTAGGCACATTGTACTTGAAGGATCGGGATACTTGGTAAGAGCTATGATGACGTACAACAGCGACAGAGCATCACTGGAACACCTTGCACTGTCGGCAACATCTGGACATAGAATCTAATGTCTAGGCTTCACCCTGACCGGCAGTCGCGATATCCAATTTTTGACTGCAGGCGTAAACCCTTCGTAATACGGCATGATATCATCATCAGATATGCCGGTCTCTGGTGTGATGCTCATCTCGTACCTTCGGAAAAGGCTCGCAATGACAAGTCGGGTCTCGATCCATGCCAACTCAATTCCTGGACAAACTCGTGTTCCTTTGCTGAAAGTCACTAGGTATCTGTCAAGGTCCGCCCCTCCACTGAGCCATCTTTCGGGCTTGAAAACAGCAGCATCGGACCCCCAGATTGCTTTGTCTGAGAGAACATCCGGAATGGACATGCTAATAATCGTGCCCGGGGGTATTTCCCAATCGCCATATTGTTCAATGCCGCTAGGGTTGACCCGACTCAGCCGGCAGAGCGCACCAGGCGAGAGACGAAATGTTTCCTTGACTACAGCAGTAAGATATGGTAAGCCCTCCAAAGTCGTGATCTCAGGGGATTCAGTAGGGTCTTTCCAGGCCTCTTTGAGTTCCTGGTAAAGGCGCTGCTCAACTGGTGGATTCTGTAGTAATTGGTATGCCGCCATGGTCAGCACAAAGCCAACTGTGTCCCATCCTCCACTCCAGATAGCCACTGCTTGCTGAGTAAGAGGGCCCTTTTCTTTTTCCTCCTGAGGTAATGAGCTGTCTAGAAAGTCATCGAAGACTGTATGTTGGGTGGTACTTTCGGCTTTGTGATTGGGGTGGTTATGTTGAGCCACGACATTTTGCACCAGCTTCTGAGCGAGCTATCATCACGTCAGCCTGGGTATCCTTTAGAATGTCACGATATGTACCAAGAAATAATCAAGAAATGCAGAACCTGGGTCATTGAATCCCAAAGCCCTCAAGATCAATTGACGAAAGAGAGACAAGAAAAGAGGTATCTCTTTGGGTATGAATCGACCCAGATGTGAGAACCCGAGCAATCTGTCCATCCTCTTATCGTAAAGGTTCTTGGTGGTTTGCACATGTTGCAGAAACCCATATTCCTGGCCGAAAAGATACTTGGTTATGATTTCTGCCGGAACAGCCCGAAACAAGAAGCTTGGACGAGTTTAGCAATTATTTTGCGCATGTCGGGATAAACATACGCCAGATCAACAGGACTTCCATCCTTACTGTTATCCTCAACCCAAGTGCATCCTTTTTGGATCTCTTCGTTGATTTGGTCCTGTATCTTGGAAAGCTTTGTTCGAGAAAACGCATTTCCAAACGCAGCACGTTTCTTGACGTAGGTCTTGTAATCCTCGACTCCGAATAGGGCGTGGTTGATCCCAAACTCTTTAGCTGTCATGGCCTCTTTGTTCAAAGGGCGAAATCCGAAGATTGTATCGAAGTACTCGGAGTCTTCGATATGAACTTCATTTGGTCCAATACGAACAATGGGCCCTGGATGGTTGTCAGAGAATGTCTGGGGAATGAAAAATGCCATACCATAACGCCTGTGAAGATCTGGTAGCTTTGCCCACAAGCGGCCATGTTGGTACGAGTCCCAATAGAATTCATGCAGCCGCGATGCCGCGCAGATCCTTGGGCCCGGGAATTTGGAGAGCGGATGGAAGTAGAGTCGTTGTAAGTATGTGATTAGCTTGAAAGAAACGAAGAAGATGACCGTGTATTGGAACAGCTTCGTCCTCTCAATCGACGAATTGTTATCAAATATGTGAAACATGGTCAATCAAGCAGCAGTACATGTGCCGAAGTGCAGGAATTCACTGAGTTCAGAAGTGGGTAGCTCGAAGGCTTATCTACACATTACATACAAGTACCCAAAAGAAACCATAGCTCACAGCTCGAGCCGCTTCCTGAGTGCGAGCAACTGAGTGCGAGCCCATGACAACCACGGACTCGGAGAGGATAAGCTAGGCCCTATCATGCTTGGGTCCACGATGCATCTGACTCAGCTTATGCCCCTCTTTTGCAGGCAGAAATGTGCCAGCGAAAGAAAAGGCGAATGATTTGCAGGCCATTTGTACTAACGGGCGTCTTTTGATAGGGCTGTGACGCTGTTAGGCCGATCCTACAAGGAGTCTTGTTGTAGAAGTCGTGAAGGAAGCGGGGTTGATAGACGCTTTCTTATTGCCGCCCGCCACAATTCCTTCGCTTCGGATCGTTCGCCTACCGAGGCCATGCTCAAAGCTTTTCAATAAAACTAGCAGCGATTTTGGACGGTAATTTCTGACGTATCACTCAAATGCAAGCTTATTTGAGTCAGGCATATGTTCTTAAGTTCTTGAATGACAGGATAAGTTCGCTTGATCAGGCATGTGTCACCTCTCGGCTCAAATTAGGTGAAGCCTCGCCCGACAAGAGCATAGAGCCGATATACGCCGTGGAGAGAGAGTCCTGTTGGTAAAGCAAGATACCTCGATTGAAGATGATCCAAGCAGAACACATGTCTCACAGCGCCTTGCGAAGCCCCTCGTACTTTACTACCCACCCGTCATCTTTAGGAAACCCAGGCGCATCGCCCTTGGATCCATCCCATCCTTTAGCCATATAGGCCACTGTGGATAGTGTCAGTGAGCGGTAATTTGTTTCTCGAGAAGCATGCAAACTTACCGGCTAAGAGGAACCCAGCATTGCCAGGCATGAATGGGGGTGGCGTGTTTCCGTCACCACCACGAATAGCAAATCCTACAGCGAGATGACTCAGTCTCATCCTACCAATTTCCATGACATGTGTGACATCACTTACCTGCGTCATCAAACTTCCAGTAATCGTATGCTGTCAAGTGATATATCGCGCGCTCAGGATTCCCAATGCGAGCCGAGTTGATTGCCAGTACAGGCCGCCCCCATCCTCGGATGTTTTGGTCAGTCCAGACGTCCCAGACCTTATCCGCTGTTCGTCGAGCGACCTCTTTTTCCACTGCAGGCGTGTCGGGTAGAATACCTTGTAGCATGATCAAACTTCTCGGGTCTCGGTTGAGTGCCGGATCATCCCACCAGCTCGAGTTGAGACCCTCGTAGACTGTGTACAATCCGCCAATCTGAGGAGGCTTCGCCAGGTTCTTTGCAACGGTCACCCAGTGCTCAGGTACAGGTAAGCCGAGCTTCTGCTTCCACTTGCAGGCGACGTCAAGGCCGTATCTCCAGTATGCAACTTCGTAAGCAAGATCGAGTGTGTTCTCTGGGGGCGTATTCTCAGTGACACCGAACGCACTATCATGTTATCAGAACGGCATTCATGCTCTTGCTCATGTTTCTGATTACTTACGGCGGACCCAGATCATATCTGTCAGACGACTGGTTGAACCATGCATAGGATGCCATATAATCTGCAGTCGCCTCCAAGATCGGATCCCAGCGCTTCAACGTCTTCTGCGTCGGCTTACTCTTGAAAGCAAGCATGGCCGTGTACATTGGGTGCGGCTGCTGCCACATCAGATATGCGTTGATCCCACCAGGCGAACTTCGACCGGTGAAGGTTTCGGTCATCTTTGGCCAGCGCGCTCCCTGCCATCCCATCTTCTCCGCTCTGGTGAGTGACATAGGGAGAAGCTTCTCATATATCGCAGGGAAGATGTTGTGAAAGTAACGATCTCGACACCATGAGATCCAGTGAGCGCTGTGCCACACAACCATCTCCATGTGGAACTTGCCTATCTTGGTTAGCAATTTACTATGGAAATAAGTCAAACTGCACCTACCATACCAACCGTTGTTCATCAAGCCGCTCTCCTGAGGAGGCTCACCATCAGCAGCACTGTTAACTCTGACATGGTACTGGGAGGTGATGATTCGACGTTGAAGCTCAGTAGCGTTGGGGTTCGTGGATTCGGTCAAATCCACAAAACCCCCTTGACTCCAGTAATCTTGCCATCCAGCTCTGCTGCGTCTATCGATTGTAGATGGCAGGTCGGGTACTCTCTTGTCCGGAGAGAAGTGTGCCACGAAAGAAATGGTCTTTTCGTGCCTTGATGAAAGGACATATCGATGAGCTGTGGGTTTGGTAGAGCCCTGCAGGCCGAGGCGCTTCAATTCCAGTGAAGCCTTTTTGGGCCATCGAAGGTTTACGTAGTACTTGGTACCCATTTCATGATATATGTGCGCTGTATTACTTTCGAGATTCGCTGAAAGCTTTGTAGAATGATTCGTTGGGAAGTCGTAGACACCAACAAAGACTTCGTTCTTGTACTTTGCTGTGTGGATTGGAGGGTATGGAAAGTCGAGCTCGACCTTGAGATTTCCCGACTCGATCAATTGTGAGTCAATGGTGAAAACAACTGCATCGGAATCAAAGTCTCCTTGCGTGACAACCTTGACCTTAATACCATCGATTGTGAAAATTGATGTGATGGTTCCATGCCAGAGGTCTAGCTCTTGGTGGGTATTAGATATTCTGCTTGATGACAGTGTATCGTCGTTAAACCGCAGTCCAATGCGTCCAAGATTGATACGGTTTGGATTTCCAATGAGCCATTGAGAAACATCAGGAAGAGTTGGGTCAGGCAGATCATAGGAAACGTTTCTATCATGCGTCTGTTTCTGTATGCCGGTATATGCGTCTACTGGGCTACTAATGGTTAGCTTTCGGAGCAGTTCGCGTGCAAGGTGGGCTCAACGTACTCTCCAGCTGGTTCAGTGTCATTATGCCATGCCCAGCGTGACATTGTGTTGAAAGGGAGGTATGTTTGCATCCCCGTCGTATCAACACTGAATGCAAAGTTACCGTTTCCCACTTGCAGGGGCGTCATTTCATTTGTGATCAGCCCTTTGCGGATGATGTTTTTCTCTGTCACGATTCGTTTTCTTTGAAGTCAGTGGGATTCAAGCATTCCCCAGAGATGATGTTACCTGTCAATAGCCGCCAACGTAACGATCGGCATCAAGAGCCAACATAAGAATTTTGAGGCTGACATAATAGTCATCTAGTCTTATGGGAAGAAGGAATATTGCGTGCAGGATCTCACTTTGATCCCATTTCCTTGGCATAAGTTTGCTCTTACTAGCGGACAACAGGTGTCGTCTTGCTAACAGCAGGTGTCGTTTTACCAACAGCGGGGTCTCTTATTTAAACAGCGGGGTTTCTTATGAACAGCAGGAAACTCTACCATGATGACGCCCCCAAAGTCCGGGGTAGAAGTGACCGATTGTACTCATCGGGCTTTATTACCCCGAGCACCTCTAGCCCATGTGATTGGGGGCATGACGAACTTTCTCACGCAAATAGATTGATACATCCAAAATGAGTAAAAGATTGTTTTTAAAAAGAAATTGCATAACTTCCCCTTGGTCTTCTGCCAAGGGTCTCGCAACTTCTGACGCAAGTACCTCCTATACCTTCACAAATGAGCCTGCCCTCAAATCTCCTTTCCCCGTCCTCCAAGACCCATCCTCAGTCGTTAACTTCTCCAATGTCTACCAGTCTGACGTCGGGCTATACCTTCCTAGTGATAATAGCTGCTGCCTGCTCTGTGAGAGCATAGAGGGGGGCTTGGAGATGTGCGCTCAGTGGGACAGGGAAGACTGATGCGTCAACGACCCGAAGTCCTTCAACGCCTCTAACGCAAAACTCTGTGTCAACCACTTTCCCCATGGAGCAAGTACCTGAAGGATGCCACGAGGTGCCGCCAGTCATAGCTATCCTCTGATCCAACTTAGCATCATTATCATCCAGTGCAAGAGCTCCCACAGGAAGTCCTTCGGGGATAGATTCTCCGATAATCTGATCACTAAATTTGGACTCCAGCATGAATCTCGTCAACTGACGCAATCCTTCTCGGAATACATGCTTGTCAACCTCGGTGGAGAGATAGTTGAGATCCACTGCCTGCAGTTAGTGATACGAACATGAAAAGCATCACAAGATCGAGAAAGATTACTCGCCTTTTGGATGTTCGCCAGGCTTCCCAGACTTCAATGATACAGAGCCCGTCGAGGTTGGCAGAAAGCTCACCAAGGCACTAGTAATATGCTCTGCATCCATGGGGACGCCAGGAAACGGAAGCTTAGCAAACATGATAATGTTCTCGACAAATGTTCTATCTTTCGTGAGAAGAACATGCTCAGATTCACGGGGTTTTGTCCCTTCGTCTCTTTCAATAGCTTTAGCGAGGCCCTCTCTTGGAATCCCGGTGTTGACGATCCAGTCAAAAGGTACACCTTGCGAGTATTGGTGTTGTTGAAAGAGAGGGTTGGAGGACCCAATAGTATGCCCAGCAGAAGTATTACGTAGCCGCCAGTGCTGGAAGAATATCATATGATCAGATAAGTTCTTGCCAACCTCGGGAAGATCGATGAGTGGCTCAATGCCGAACTCTTGAAGATGGGTTTTCGGGCCGATACCAGAGAGCTGAAGGAGCTGAGGAGATCGGAATGCACCAGCAGAGATTATGATGTTGTGACCATTGACAACGTTCCCGTCGGCCAGCTCAACACCAGTGGCTTTGAGATTCCCATCGATTTTCTGGGTGACGATACGATTCACGAAAGTCTCAAGACGAACTTGGACTCCATCCAATGAATACTGATTGGCAGACCACTCGCGTTTACCATCAGACCTCGCTTCACAGATGTAAGCGCGACCGAGGTTATTCCCGCTGTTCTGATCGCCATCTGGCAGGGTTGAAACGCCAAGCTCTTCCCATCCAGCAGCGGCTTTCTCAGCCAGAGGGAAAACGCGATTGGATGCCTTGGCGCAAGTTACACGGATGGGCCCATCTCTACCGTGCTGTTCTGGGTTCTTGTCATCGAACCAAAGCTCTGACTTCCTGAACCATGGGAGTTGGCCCTTGTAGCTGTAGCGCTCGTCGCCAACAAGAGCTGCCCATGCGTCGTAGTCTGCCGCAGCACCACGGGTCCAGCCACCTACACATTATAACCGTTACTCAATTCACCTACCCTTCAAGACTCGTTTACTCACCTGAGTTAATAGCTGAACTGCCACCCAGGCCCTTTCCAGCGTTGAGAGTGATCTGTCGTCCCATAAGTGCTTCAACGGGCTCTGACTGATACTGCCAGTCCAATTCGCCGCCTAGGTTCAAAACCTGCATGTTATGTACGTCCGAGCGGCCACGCGTTTCTTTACCAGCTTCAATGAGAAGGATCTTGGCTGCATCATCGTACTCCCGGATGCGGCTGGAGAGAACACAGCCGGCAAGGCCACCCCCAACAACAATGTAGTCGTAAATTGGTGAAGCCATTGTGACTTGGGCGTCGTTTCAGGAATTCTTTTCTTACTGTGAGGAGTTACAAGAAGATAAAGAGTACAAAATAGTGCGCAATGGAATGAGAACTATTCGCGCAAGTGGTGGAGCAGCAACCGCTGACGTGAGATTTGGATTTATGGAATCGACATGTTATGCATCTATGAGCCGCATCTAATTACGGTATCTAGTAATTGACTAGTGTAAGATCAGGGGTACATTACTAGTTAAAGTAAAGAGTAATATCTATTCCCTTAAGGATCGAAACGATCAGAACGCCAAAAGCGCCGTTCAAGGTTTCAACAATATGTGCATGATAGATTGCGAGCAATTTGTATGTTTGGACTAACCTTTTCTGCCTTTTGCTCTACGGGCCGCCTTGCTAGGATGTAGACTTCAGAGGCATGACATTTTTTCCACATAAGTACAGGCATGGACAGAATCGCACTTGGCAGACGTCGCCGGTCGAATGATCTTATAGACAATCAGTAGAAGGGGACCTACTATGCATAGGAGATTAAATTCTAATTGAAACTCTCTTCCCCAGCAAGAGATCTAAGATTTCGAAACAGCATAATAGATGTAGCTTCCTTTGTTTTGAGTTCCTCTGTTCGCCTCGGAGACGACGAAAATATCGAGCCTCCAAGGACTGTGAAGAACATCACGTTATGCTCGTTATCTCTACTAAATAATTCAGTTGCCATAAGAATTCTTTCAGTGCTTGTTGCAATCAAGGTTCAAGTATTCAAGGCTTGACATATCTCGAAACCTTGAGCGGAAATTCTTATCGGTAATACTCTAGACTAGTAGTTATAACTCAAACAAACATGAATACGTCAGAGATAATAACGATTTCCCTTCTCTCGTTGAAGTTGGGCTTCGATTGGTGCAAAAAATAAACTCAGGCTCCCGAGAGGTTGTATACTTGCACCGACAGCACTCAACGCTACACAAGATATGTATAGTCGGACGAGGAGAGCTTTTCGGTTGCGCATGATATGATGAAGTCACTAACCTCGGGCTTCTCCCAGTCTTCGGCCTTTGAAAAAGGCCGTTATTGCGCGAGGTCAAATATGACAAGAGCGGTGCGGCACTCGGCCGGCAATCTTCCCTGGACTCGTGAATCATTTTTCGGAAGTCGCTCTTTGTAAGGCCACGCGATACGGTCTGCTTGACTCGAGGGTTGCTGGCGAAGTGGAGTCATCCTTAACTGTATCTGCATAACACTGTCGATCATTACATAACTGCCTGGAGATTCGCACTTGAAAGTTCCGATATTCACAGCAAACAGTGGCGCTGGGCCTGACATTTGGAGAATAATAGGATTCTCTTTCTCTTTGTCTTGCCCCTGACGATCGGATGTGTAAGACAGCATAAAGAAGAGGACCCGTGACCAGATCAGGTCTGCTGTTGCTCGTGTCACAGAACACAAACGACTGAGTTTCGCGTATCTTCTCTTTTTACTAGACTACGATGAAGATCTTGACAGGGAACAAATCTTCCGCTTACACATTCGGATCGGACATTTTAGAATTGCCGTAGAAGCGTCTCGCATGAATATCTCGAGTGATCAACCAATGCTGGTTTCAAGTTCGAACCCACTTGCACCACCTCGTATGCATGGCGACGGCCCGGAGCGACGAGCCAAGCGACCGACAACCGAAAACACCCTTGTATGTGTTTGTGACATCAGAAAGTAGGCAACCTGCCCGTTCGACTTCCTATAAGTACTTCATCAATCATTCCATTTACTCGGTTTGAATCCTCTGCTCAGGTTCTCATACTATTGTATCAGCATCAAAAACATCTTATTTCTGGGCTTCAGCTGCTCGATTTGACTCGTCTCTTCAATAATTTCCCAAGCAACAACACTAAAGATGGCTAAAGGCGCAAACTCTCCTCAACGCCCTCGGTACTGGCTTCTTACGTCTCCTCGTACTGCCTCCAACCTGTTGGTCAAGATGCTCAACCTCGGCGAGCAGAATGTACGCCCTGCCATCCACGGAGGATACTTCTTCCTTCCATCTTTGCCCAAGCACTTCTTGATTGCTGAGAAGCCCATGGACATATGGACGGAGGAGGAGAGTGCGACAGTGAACAGGGTAATTCAGGAATGCTCTGAAAGATTCCAAGATTATATCGCTGCGGCCGAGAAGGAAGGGCAGATTATTTATGTTAAGGAACACTCTATCATGCTGAATCATCCTCGCATCGAGGACAACCATGTCAATGGCTCGACGGGATACCAGAAAGAGGCGACACCAATTCCCATGAAGGGCATCGCTCAACCAACACGATCACCGCTCAATCTCACATTATTTCCGGATGAGTTTCTCAAGACCTGGAATCCAACCTTTCTCATCCGCCACCCCGCTCTAATGATTCCCTCTCTGTACCGCACATGTTCTGGCACGATGGAATGGGAGGGCTTCAAGCGTCCCAGAAAGGAACCCATGGCTGCAGAGATCACTACGAGGTGGCATCGAACGTTGTATGACTTTTACTCCGAGCACTTTGCCAACGACAGCATTTGGCCTATCGTCATTGACGCTGATGATGTCATGACATGTCCTCAACTGGTAGGCAAGTACGCGAAGCTCACTGGTCTTGATGAGAGTAAAGTCCGCTACTCATGGGATAAGGCAGGAGAGGAAGTGCTGAACAAGCTGAGCCATGTGGAGCAGAGGATGCTTAGCTCTATCAACGCCAGTACCACGATTGACCAGAGTAAAGTCGCTGGGAAAGTTGACATTGATCAGGAGGCAGTCAAGTGGAAGGCTGAGTTTGGTGAAGAAGGGGCGCAAAAGCTTGAGCGTTGGGTGAGAGACGCTATGCCAGACTATGAGTTTCTACATTCCAGAAGACTCAGGTTGGAGCAAGAGTAGAGAGCACATGAGTACTGGCTTGACGGGTACGGAAGGTATTTTATCAAGTCATTGAACAAGAAATCGGTTCTAGAGAGCCTTATTAGGTAGTGAATTCAGCAAGATGTCTCTAAGTTCGAGTTGGTTGAGCTTTGCGATATTCCACTACGCCATGTTTTGGGGAAGCTGTTACAAGTCTACCACGGGAAAATCATGGCAGGTTGAATGCAACAGATCTCCTAAGATTTCAATGCCTGTTATTTTCAGTCACCTTCGGATGAATTCCTTATGGTAATGTAAGACGGACACTAGGATGTTCTACATTGCGCTATAATTAATCAAGCTGCAATCTATAATTCGTCTTGCCTGGAACTCTGTGTACACAAGGCCAATGAGAACAAAGAATCGCGATCAGAAGCTTGCAATGATATTATCGCTGTCTATATATTTTTCTCTGCTATTATTATGATCAAACATTAACATTCATCTGATACAATAAACATCACATTGGAAATTCTTCGGGAGCAAGACCGACGCAGACCATCGCTTCTCAACTCGAGGGAGAAGACCAAGATCAAGCGAGGCAACCTACCCGAGACATTTCCCACAATTTGGAGAGCCGTCTTGTCGACTGCAGGCAGTGAGAACTGCAAAGATTGGGAACTGGGGGATGGCGGTTTCTTCTAACCTGTTTCGGCACCATCTCGTGAGAGCCCGAAGACGGAAATGGAATTCAGGCGGGAATAGATCGAGTCTAGTCTGGCCCAGAGCTGTCGACATGTCTCGGCTATTCCATATTCCCGACTGGCCCTGACGGGTTGGGCTGACATTCGAACCTGGCGGAGGCTGTCTCTGTAATCATCTGGCCTTGCGGGGGAAGCCACCGAGAAGGGCAGTCTGCACCGGCGTAGGAGGATGAGAGTAAGGGATCTACAAATGACCTAAAGGTATCATCGGCAATCACAGCGGTGGCAAGATATGAGGTGTCTTTCAGGAACTTGATGCAACATGATGATGATGTAGTTGAGGGTAAATCAGTCATCCAGCTACGCAATACCAACAGAGATCTCCAGTACATCGTCGATGATTCTACTCAAAACCCAATCGAGGCCCTGTTTGCCCCGGCTATGGAATGAGGGGTCCTGAGATCGAGGGTCCTGTATATGAGAAACACGTCCGGAAAGCGAAGGGACTAAGTAAACTTGTCCCTGAAAAGGCACTGAGGAATTCCGCCCCGAGTCTATTTGCGTTGATCGGTCATGGATTCAGGAACCACTAAGGTATGCAGAGCGCTAATCACCCGAAACTTTAAATGAACGACATCCGGACCTTGTTTACTCGTCGATAAGGTTCAGGGCCAGTGGCGGCGTGGCTGCCGACGGGAATGAGAGCAAGCCACAAAGTGGTGCCTGAACGTGGAAAGATTGGCACTACGTCAGGTATCGTCAAGTCTGGACTCGAGGGCATATTGATGGTTGCGAATGGATGGTATGAGGATAACAGTATATAACTGCCTCTCAGTTCCCTGAGAATGCACTCCCCCAGTCACTCACTCACACTCAAAAGCTCTTTGACATTTAACTGGAACAACAATCTTTGTCTCTCAACCACTCCTTGATCAACTCAAATTATACACTTGCAAAGTAATCAACACTTACTACAACATGAAGGTCACTCTTCAGCTCATCACCGCTGCCCTTGCAGTTTCTGTTGCAGCCCATCCTCAAAACGGACGGGGCGGTGGAAAGCCCAGTAGCACCACCACTGCTGCCGCTGCATCTTCGACAACTGCTGCTCCCGGCCGAGGAGCCATGTCTTCTCTGCCCTTCCTGCCAACCTGGCTCTTCAGAGACTCCAACGCCAACAAGTGCATCAGCACTTACAACAACTGCTTGATCACCAACTCATCCAACCAATCGGCATGCGCTTCCAACTACGCAGCCTGCATCAAGGGCGGGCCTTCTTCTACCGGCTCTGCTACATCAGCTCAGACAGCTACTACAACTGTTTCAAGTGCTGGCGGTCCTCCCACTCGCACCTTTTCTCGACCCTCCGTCTCTGGTCTTGCTCAATGGTGGAGAAACGAGCAGAGCATCCGACGATGCAACTATGCCTACTACGTCTGCCGTAGAAAGTCTGGCTCTACTCAGACGTCTTGTGCTTCTGACCGAACCGCCTGCATAGCTTCCGCCAGCGCCACTGGAAGCGCCACGGCTGTGCCTACCAGTGTTCCTACCAGCATCCCAACCAGCGCGGCGACTACCACTGCGACTGGATCAGCAGTTACATCGACTACTAACGTCGCTGCGGGTACAGGCGCTGCTGGTGCCGATGCTCCTCTCAACTCGGACGATCCCTCGTTTGATGATGAGAACTACGATGCTGATACTGCCTAAGCTTGTCAAAAGCCCACGTCAATGTAAAAACACAACACATCAAGCAAAAATTTCCTTGCTGTCAGTTAACCGAATACCTGAGTTTACTGGGAAGGTCTCCCTTGTCTATCACCTGGCATCGCATGTTTGTGCGACAACCATTCCATCCCTTGGTTAATATTGATTACCACTGTCCTTTGATGCAAAGAGCTAGAGTACATCTTAGACAAAGAATGATAAAGTTGTTTGCCAGTAATATTTGTTCCGAATGCTCGTGTGCTGTGCCATGTCTATTGTTGTGAGCCTACGATAAGTACAGTGATCAGAGACTCCGAATGCAGCTCAGATTCGGTTGAGGCTTTGCATTAAGTGATCTAGGCCAGTCGATTGTGCGCGACTCTCTCCATCTTTCGTTGCCAACCACCAAAATTTAGCGCACCAGGACGGAAGAGAACGAGTGTCGGGCAATTGGCTTGCGAAATCCTATGGTGGGGTTGTGGTGGGTACATACTGATTGCAAGTCACTGGCGGTCTGGAGACAGACACGCGAAAGGAATTGTTAGTGCTGACGCGTTGAGCGTGCGACACGGAGAGGGACTCAACGACGCGTGCCCCTGCAAAAGACAGAAATTTCGTGCTGTGGCTCTGTGGCTCTCCGTATAGCTCCTGAACCTGTTAGAGCATGGGTGCACAACCTCACGGCTTGCACTTGGGAAATGGAGGGGCTGGTGCAGGTGCAGTGCACAATTATTTAGCACAGCATAACCTGGCATGATTCTTTATGCATGGGTTGGCTTTTCATCAGTGCTTGTCATTATGAACTTGCTTATCGATATTGCTAGGTTTATGCAAAGTATCAGCCCTCAATTCTCCCAATCATACTCGGGAATTGGAAATGCTTTCGCATCGCCAAAGCCAGCGCCAATGTACCGCTGAGCGAACTCGACGAGCCCCGTCCACGCGACCAAGGCGAAAATATTGTTGCGCAGCCAAATACCCCAAACTGTCTGCGGCGCCAAGATTGTCGTGATGAGCGGAGGAATCACCTGCATCTTGTTGATCAGAGGCCTGATCTGTTGCTCATAACCCTCAAGACCAGCTGTGATATCTCCCTTGTGTTTGCTCAGTTCTCCTGCCAGGATGTAAGCGCCTGCAAGGGCGAGGCTGGTTCCACCGCCTGTGAGACCTGCTGCGTATCCTGCATCACCAACCAAGACAAACCGCCCCTTGGACAATGTCGGTGTTTTGACCTGTACAATTTCACTCGCGTAAAAGTCCTCAGAACTCATCATTTCCTTCAGTGCGATGCTGCTTTTCCATCCTACGTCACTGTAATGCCGCGCAATGTACTTCTTGAGTGCGTCGTTCCCTTTTGCTGAAGCCTCCCGAAACGCGTCCGCGCTCTCTGACTTACCTCTCGAGTTCATGCACATGAGCAAGACTCGACTGAAGCCTGCGGGATCCGTACCAATGCTGATATTCCGTCCTCTCACTGCGTTGAATCCCTGTCCAATTTTGCTTCCGCTGAGGACGTCCTGGGGTATCGAGAAGTAGGCCGACCAGCAGTTGGTTGAGACGATGTGATCACCAACATTACACCCCAGTCCCAATGCACGCGTTCTTGACGTCGCGCCATCGCAAGCAATCACCAAATCGTACTCCGAGGCTTCCGTACTGTTTGCAAACGTGACTGTGATAGGGCCGGCAATCTTTTCACTCTGCTGCATCGACGCTATCTGCTCATCAAATATGTAGTTGATGTTCTTGTTGTCCTTTGTCATATCGAACAGAATCTTGGATAAATCCCCGCGTAAGATCTCGTACTCCGAGACAAGCGACTGTTGGTCCGGGTTGCCAGTTGGTCTGATAACTCCGTAAGGCGTGCCATCTTCGCGAACAAAGCTGATCCCTTCTTCTTGCGTCGACTTGGCTCTCACAGCAGCCTCCAACCCTGCCATCCTTCGCATGACCGAAACACCAGCGGTGCGAATGTCGACGACTTGTCCACCGGTGCGCAGAGCGGGAAAGCGTTCAATTACTGTGACCTTTGCGCCAGCCTTTGCAAGCCAATAGGCTGTTGCAGGTCCCGCGATTGAGGCTCCTGACACAAGAACTTTGAGGCCCGACATTTGGTTGGAGCGGCTGAAATTACGGAATCGTCGGATGGTTCTCTACAATTAACAATACATCCGGTCCATTTTTCTTGACACTCATTTCCAGCTTTAATATGAATTCCCAATTGCTCAGATGTCCCTCATTCCGGACAATGGAAATGTAGATAGCGGACAACGGACTATGTTAATAGTCCATTTTGACTGGTAAGCGCTACAATTTGGGCGCAGCGACGATACTGTTGGCTGGGACGGAGTCACTGCGTCATAGAGCTGGCTATGCGGCACTCAATCTTAGACAAATGTATTTCAGGGTGGAAGTCATAGTATTTGTCTCGAGTAAATTTGTAGAGCGTATACAAGCATGAAAACAGTGGAGAATGAGGTCTGAGACCGTTGATTGAGGCATGTCATTGTTGCTAGCGCTGTTCACAATTTGGGCCTTCATCGCTAGTTGATGAGGCTCATCAACTTAAAAGCAAGAGCAGGGTTTTCACGCAGCGACACGAGTTTCATAAGTTTCAGACCAGAGAAAACTATATTTCTCAGGTATTATGAGATAGCAACTCAAGAGTATATATGATCTGAAGCGGAAAGTAGGAGGTATTGCACCTTGGCAAATCATACCGACATCTACTACCCTACAGCCGCTGTGAGCTCCGGCCGGTCTGTAAAATCTCCGCTCGGTGATCTCGGTAGTGGACGGGGAGGCTTGCTCCTTCATGGCGATGCAAAATACCGAAATTGTAAGCATATAAAGTAAAGAGACAAAATTTATATTGGAGCTTCCTATAGAATTCTATTATCTTTTCTTGATTATTACCGAATTGCAAGCTGCTCGATCCTGACCATGACTTCATCACCGGTTCATTCGGACACCAAGACACAAACTCCATCCGTATCGATAAGCTCCAACGACTGCCAAGTCCACGGACAGTCTGAGACCCCCCATCTCGACAGGCTTCTCCAAAACCGCCCCAAAGCCGAGCTCCAAGGTCTCGCCGACGCCGTTGACTGCCTAACGCACGGCGATCAATGTGCCAAATGCGCGGTCCAAGCCGCAGTCACAATCGTGACCGGTTTTCTTCAAGAATTGTACACGGCTAAAAAGACCGGGAAAATCTCAAAGGAGGACAAGAAAGCGCTCAAATCGGAAGTCAAGGGATTGGTGAAAGGGATAAAGGGGGATGTCAAGGCTCGGAAGAAAGAGATCAAGGGCCAGTGAATGGTACTTATCTCTGGCTTCATCGCTGCACCTCTGATGTAACAACAAGGTTTATGCTAGTTCAGGAATATTCATGACATATCCCTCGGAGAACTCTCAGGCTGATCTGGAGAGAAGCCCGAGACGATGATGATGATCGTGCTGTAGAAATTTACCTCAATCCACTCCACACAGAGCATGCCCCTCTATTCTCCAACACCTCCGTCCCCATGGGGTCCGTGGAGACTTCAGAGGCCCAGTCCATTCCAAGGAAAATTACAAACACATTATCTCGGGTAGAGTGACACCACAAAAGCCGAGGCCAGATGCTACGTTGCGCAGGATAGTGGGGAATTACCCCAATGTCCATGGGGATAAGGCCTTCTCCAACCTTCTCCCCGCAGCCTTTTCCATGCGGAGACTAGCTATCAACGGCATGGCTTCTTGTTGCATTCGGCCCGTCACGAATGTCACACGCTTTCGAAGCCGGTCAAGAACGAAGAAGTGAAACAATCCGTTGGTCGATCAGAGCCGCAACTCGTACACTACCCGATACGGGGATCAGCCCGGCTTGTGAATCGCTGGTGACGGAACTTGCCCGCTGCCGTACTGCCGAGTCAACGTTACGCGCACCTATAGGATGCAAAGAATAGTAAGGACAGTATCTTGCAGAGAACTCCACAACTCCACCTATCTGCTTGAGACAAGGTTTGGGCCATAATGCGGAGAGTCGTGCTAAGAGATTATATATAATTACCTTAACCGCCACCTGCTTTCTTGGCTTCTGATCACTATCTTGGCAGATGCAATTGCAGGCCAGTCATTAAGATGTCTGAACAGGTCCTCAAGCCAAAGGACGAGCTCGGTCATGCCGACTTTGACCACAAGGAAGTCTTGAAGAACAACGATCTTATGCATGATGCCTTTGATGCTGAACAGCGCGAGCATGAGCAGGGTGTTTGGGCTGCCGCGAAGGCCCATCCTTGGGCTTGCTTCTGGGCATTTATCATGTGCTTTACCATTGTCAGTAAATCTCAAGAGTCCTCATTTCTAAATGGCTACTGACGTTTGTTCACCCAGGTCATGGAATCGTTCGATATGTTTCTGAACGGAAACTTTGTCGCTCTTCCCGCTTTCCAGAAACACTACGGAGTCCACGTCGAGGGCTCAGGTTGGACCATTCCGACAAGATGGCAGAGTGCTCTCTTTCAAGCAGGACAATGTGGTGCCTTTGTGGGTGTCTTCCTTGCCGGGCCCATCACCAACAAGTTCGGTTACCGATGGACAACAATCTTTGCCCTGATGCTCATGAATGCGACCATCTTCATCTCATTTTTTGTAAGTCGTCAACCTACCCCAGTCCCCAGACGGCGCCTAACCAGATCTGCAGGCCGACTCGTTGGAGCTCCTTGTCGTCGGACAAGCCTTAGAAGGTGTACCGTGGGGCTTCTTCATTGCCAACTCCCCTGCCTATGCTTCCGAGATCGTGCCCCTTGCCCTCCGTGGCGCTTGTACAGCGACCCTGCAGATGAGTTGGTCTATCGGGTCCATCATTGTGGCTGGTGCTACTTATGCCTACAATAAGAGGAATGATCAGTGGGCTTGGCGTGTGCCTCTCGCTTTGCAATGGCTCTTCCCAGTAAGTGGTTCTCAAACTTCGTCAATCATCCCCGACCTCTAATACTTGCCTGCAGACCCCTCTCTTGATTCTGGTCTTCCTCTCCCCCGAGTCTCCATGGTGGCTCATCCGCAAAGGTCGCAAAGAGGAGGCACTGCGTTCGATTCAGCGCCTCGGAAGCAATGACAAGGAGGTAGCTCACCAGAAGCTTGCCATGATGGAGCGTACTGTCGAGATTGAGGAACAGGAGGGTAGCAACCCTTCTCTGCTCGACCTCGTCAAGGGTACCGACTTGAGGCGGACAATCATTACTTGCTTGATCTACGCCTCGCAGAACTTTGCTGGTAACTTGATCGCTAACCAAGCCACCTTCTTCTTCGAACGTAAGTATCACTCATGATGTTCCCGCAAGCCGCTTTACTAACCTCAAGTACAGGGGCTGGAGTCTCAACCGAGCGTGCCTTTCAGCTTAACCTCGTCAACTCGTGCCTCCAGTTCGTTGCGAACATCTTGTCTCTCCCCATCACCGGTTCCTTCGGCCGCCGTACCATTTACCTCTGGGGCACAATCATCAATGTCGCCTTCTTGTTCATCCTTGGCATCGTAGCCACAATCCACCAGACCACCGCCACCAACTACACACAAGCTGTGCTTGGAATATTGATATCCTTCGTCTATGCTGGTAGTCTTGGACCTATCTCATACACAATCATTGCAGAGACCTCGTCTGTCCGACTTCGTGCTCTGAGCACTGGCGTTGGTCGTGCTGCCTACTACGTTGCCGAGATTCCCATGATCTACCTGGCTTCACGGCTCCTGAACCCTACTGGATGGAACCTTGGTGGCAAGTGCGGCTATGTCTGGGGAGGCACTGCAGTTATTTGCTTCGTCTCGGCCTACTTCTTCCTTCCTGAGCTCAAGGATCGATCATACCGCGAGACTGATATCTTGTTCAAACGCAAGGTCCCTGCGAGGAAGTTCAAGTCAACTGTCATCGATGTTAGAGATAACGAGTAAAGACAGAGTCAAGGTCCATAGTTTACGAGGTTATGCAGCGTATTGGTTGGAAACATGATGCCGACGGGTAGCTCAACTTGACGCACCTGTGATATAGAATTTGTATATTAGCCAAAGAGAATTAAACAACGAAATGATCATGCCTGGTCGTTGTCTCCATATGATGTTACGTTTTGCTAACTACCTTTGGTCTACTATTTAAACAGCGGGGCTCGCGATACTAACAATCTCTTGTCAGAACTCTTATAACTACTTGATGATCATAAGTCTAGACACCTCCGACCAACAGCCAGGTACTTTCTTCTCAAGATTTGCAATCATGTACTCACAATCCAGACACTATGACATAATCGTCAGTCGCGGGTTTAGCTCAGTTGGGAGAGCGTCAGACTGAAGCCAAACTTCATCACCGACATCTGAAGGTCGTGTGTTCGATCCACACAAACCGCAACAAGTCATCAATTCCCAGAAATGGGATCCCACTTTTTGCATGTCGATAAATTAACCTAGAATCGTTATATTTTCCTCATCACTGCACGCCAGCTAGCCACCCACTCCTGGCTGTAAGGCAGCATTCTTTTACCAGATGGCTAAAATATTCGGGACATTTAGGCTTGGATGATGATTCTGACTTATTTATTTATTACTAACCGGTAGGCCCTTTAAGACGTCTCTGAAGATTCGGTCAATCTTTATGATTGAAGTCATACTGGCAATCTTGGTCTACTGATCTCTATGTACGAAGTCCAACTTCAAGGAACCGGTGCACAGACCCGGGAACTTCTGATACATACGTGACAGTCAACCGCTCATCTGCCTTTGCGAGCAGACTGGTCCAGTCCTGCAAGCTGCGCTTTTGAGATTTGAAGAACTGCATCATAGGCATGTCTGCAGCATTGAGCATATGGCTCAGCGCTTCAAACGGTAGTGCGGCTGTGTTCGAAGGAGCCACAGCTTCAACAAGGACTCGTGAACCACACCCAAGGTGCAGTACCAGATGTGTAAGGATATCTGCCGCATACTCGCCAGGCCAGTTATGAAGCCCCATATTGAGCATATACACGTCTCATCAGGTGTTTTGGGCTTGCAAGAAATTGTGGGGCTCAAATTCGACCCGGGACTTGATGTCGGCAGGTACCTGCTCATAGAAAGAGGTCCGAAGTTGAGGAAGATCTTGGACAGTGAACTTCAAGTTAGGGAACGCCCAAGCAGTGGTGGTAGAGTCATGTCCACTAGATCCACCAATCTGAGAGATGTCAGGATACTTGAGCCTTGAGCCAGTACAGCTCTTTAGTGGCTTGCATCAACCACGGTAGCTTCACCAAGCCTGTTACAGTCGTAACCGGACTTTAAAAGTTATCAGTCTTGATGACAGAGACCGATGCTGCCACTTGCAAGCACTCGGCGAATCTCGCACTACGCCAACCTTTCGGCTTGCCTTAACTTCGCGATTGACATAGTCCTCGAACGTCTGAGGCTTGTCGGATCTGCCAATATTAGCCAAAGAAAAGCCACTCTTGCTGGTTCCTGACTAGGCTCCTGTTTGCCGCTGCTGAACTGCCATGGTGACTCTACAACGTGAAGTGAACCAGGACCTGCTTGCGATGCAGCTTCGGCGAGATTAGTCAGCGATGGCGTCGTGGTTGTCATCTCGAGCAAGGTGAGATGGTGTATCTGCAGTGTAAGTTTCCTGAAGTCCATCACGGCTACTCCTCCGGCATGCATGACTCTTGCTTAAATAGTAAAAGCGGAGGAGAAATACTATGGAATATCGACATGCATGTGACTTTTCGGAAACTTAAATCTGAAGCCGTGGTCATTTTCACGCTGATCAATCACAGGGAGTATGAGACGGTGAGAAATTGATGCTTGATGCAACGATGCGTTTATGTACATAATCCGCCTGGGGGTAATCGCCAGTCGCTTCAGGGTTGAAACCACGCCGTTGCTATTATGAGTCGAGGGATTTCAAGTGGGCTTGAGCTTCATTGGTACTCAAATCCTCCAAGCTGATCTATTTCTTTTCCGTAAATGAGGAATCACCTTCTTCAAAAGTCTCACGAATCAGGAACTTCTCATCGTTGACATGGTGATGTCGAACCCAAAAGATGATGGTCTGGGCGAAGAGAGCAATTCCAGGAGCAGCCCAGGCCCACTGTGAAGACTATGTTAGCCAGTGACTAGAGTAATGACAGTCTTACTTACGATAAGGTTGGGATCTTTGATAGAAGGAATCAAGATCTGAGCTAATGCCGAAGATAGAGCCTGCATAGCCAAATTGATGGCGACAACAGTAGACTTCATACCCTCAGGCGCCCTTGCATATGCCATCTCGTATGCCGTGACTGCGGTAAAGAGCTCGCCGATAGCCCCAAGCATAACAGTAGGTAGCTGCCACCAGATAGAAACGGGGGACACACTATCGCAGGTCGAAGCCTGATATCCACAAGGTGAGGTTTTATAGACCCTCCACTGGATAATTGCACCGACAACGCTTCCGATGATGGCGGAAGTGTAGCCGACAGTCATACGACTGATGGGGCCAAACTTGATGTGGTGTCTGTTCAAGAGAGGGTAGAGAACAAACGACATGATGGGCGCGAAGACCATCAGTGTGAGTGGATTGAAGTTGTGGATCAGATCGTTGGGTGCACCTTTGGTAGTCATCGACGCTCCTTGATTAGATAAAACAGTACCAACACCACCGTTATTGAGGTAGAATAATGGCTGGTAGAGAAAGATCTGGCACGCGGAGAGGGTCCTGCGAGCATGTTCGACTGCCTGACTATCCCAAGAAGCTGTCTTGCCCTTCGCAGCAAGAACAGATGGCTTGACTGAGTCAAAAAAGTTCTTGGCCCAAATTCTGCCTCTGTTCTCCTTGATAGCCAGCCCGACGATCTTGAAGAAGGTATTGAGGTCAGATCCTTGAGGCGGTGCGCGCTTGAGGGTTTTGTACCGCCACATGAGCAGCACTGGCAAGAGGATGTAGATGATGCCTGGAAGGAGAAAGGCGAGCCAAAAGCCAACATATTTCTCGATGTAAGTTGTGGCGATCATGAAAAAAGCACCAACGTTGATGCACATATAGAAGATCAACATGATCCTCTGAATAGTGGTCTCAGGATCAACGATGACACGCTCACCAGACTTGAGTGTCTTGACATATTCTGTCTGGTCGGTGTATTGGTCGATGATGAGGGGAACAACATTAGGCTTGAACAGACCGGCTCCGATGGCGAGAAGAAAGAAGCTGACCATGAACGGCGCAAGCCCATTGCCGGCCTTTAGAACAGCAGGAGCTGCACCTCCAACCATGATAACGTGTGCCACGCCGCCGATGATGACTCCATACATGATCGCTCTGAAACGGCCGGTCTTGGTGTCGCCGAGCCACGCACCAAAGATTGGGATGACATAGGCAAGGAAGTTGAACAGGAGAACCATGGCCGAGGCAAACTGTAAACCTCGGTTTCTGCCATTGAGCGCAATCAGTCGATAGTTCAGTCACATATCGAAGGAACTTACAAAGCACCAGCATGGCCGTTGGGGTTGTTCTTAGCTACAGCTCCGGCTCCATTGCCTCCCTTTGGGAGCGGAAACTGGAGGAAGTTGTTGAAGACTGTCTTGCAACCATAGAATGAGGCTCGTTCTGCAAGCTCAACAATGCAGAGAAGATATGAAACCCATGGGATACGTCCTGCTATTTTCCTTAATTTCTGCTGCTCTTCGGTGGTCGGGGGTAATCGATCCGAGGTGCTACCAGATAGAGACACGGCATTGGCCTCTGGGTCGAGTGCTGGACTCTTGTCTTGAATAGCCTCAGCTGAGGTTGCTAACAACAACTCATTAGTCGTGCTTCGATTTGGCCCGAGGCTACTCACCCATCTTGTAACTGAGATAGCCTCTCGAAAGTAATAGGCTACCTGGGCTTGGTATTTCCCAAATGGATGAGACGCCGTAGCGTAAGGACTACATATCTTGTTTATGATGGTTTTGCAACACCATGTTTCGCCCCTAGAGTGATGTCGCCATCATCTCAATCTTCACATCATCGACAAATTACATAAAAAGAGGACCTATTGTGGATTATCCATGTTTCAAGCGACCACTCTTGAGTGCATTGGGATCTGTTGGTTTGACATATGGATTTGGAAGTGGCATTACTAGCTATGATGTCGGAGTCGGGCCGCCCCGATCCCACGTTACAGCCCGGGAAGTGGGTGATGAGTTATTATTCGCCAAACGTCAAGCACCGAAATGCCAGGTAGTGCGTGGGAGGAAGCAAAGAATAATCGGGGATTCCGACTAAGGTGCGAAAGTGTTCAAGAAGAATGGAGCAAACAACGCTATGATTCGTGTATTGGCCGGGCAGAGGGCTTGCATCTGAGCATCGACGATAGCGATCGTTGCAGTGGAGTAGATTTAACTTTATCCTAGCTCCATATCTCGACAATCTTTGCTGTTTTGCTGTAGCAAGAGCAAGGTGAGCCGGCTTTCCTACCATATCAGTGGGTTCTGTGCGTCTAACACCACTTTCGCGAGATATTGTGTCACCGGCGCACGGCTAGAACGGCATCTCAGACTTTACCATCGATAGGGATTCCCATATACGTATATATTAGGCCTATCTGAGAACTGGCTGTTCCTCCTACTGGGAGGAGATTTCATTATCTTCTTACGGAACGGCTTGGAGTTTCGAAAGGGCCTCTGAGCAAATGCCAGTGTGTTTGGCCTTGAAAATACCGGATATTTACAGTGGATTTATAGTGGGTGACAGCGCTGTAGGCCCACCTGAATGCGCGAAGCAACTGAACGCGACTTGGATTACTTACTTGGATGGGAAATCAACACCATGCCGACATAGCAAAGACGGTTCAATAACGAAAAGCCCAGTATAAAGAATATCCCTCTATCTGGCACATCACCGTTCAAGATATGTCCGGTGTGTAGCCAATTATGGAGTTAGTCTATGTAGCTTGTTGTTGATAGTCAATGCGTGCCTTCACCTTGAGCCATGAAGACATCTAATATGTAGCATCGAGCTGATATGCTCCCGAATGGGCTTTGGTGCAAGAATAATGATCGGTATCAAAGTTTATTTAAGTATCTAAGCTCTTGGTAAGCAAAGTACCCATGCCATCAGATCCCCCATCCCCAACGTGCTTAAAATTCAACTGCTTGAGTATGTTGTTTTAACACAAGGCAAGGTCTTCGGCCGTACGCTTCAGCATTTTCCCAATTGATCGAGGCATGTGGTTCTGGAGGGCTGAGGAGGAGGAGGGTCAGGCTTTGGGCAGGGCTTAGGGGGTCTGGGTCGAGCTGGAGCAGGCATCTTTTTAGTTTAGGTGAGTGAGATTAAAGTTGTTATTTAGGCTATTGGATGTTGAAGGGTAGGATTGCCAAGTTTTGTTGATTTGATTTGAAAAAAGAAGAAACGCAAAGTCCTCAGTCGAAGAACCATTCTTTTATAGGCATTTCTCTTGTTGAATCACGGGGACTGGCATATACACCCGCTCCTCATTACTGCAATTTTGGTGAACCCGGTTGCAAGATAACACGGGTCAGAGAGCGTGAGTAACAGATGTCGAGAATGCATGGCCTATAGTATTATGACGGTCGATCAGTGCCTTGATGTGAATGAGTTTGTGTTTTGGGTCTCGTGGTTGAGTTCCGGCAACTTGTCACAGCCTGCTCAAAAGTCAAACTATCAGCATTGAATACCATGGCAGCACCGTAGGCAAGAATTAACTGCTTGGGATACAAAGTAATTGCTGTTGGCAAGATGAACTGCTGCTGAAAAGAGGAAATTGCTCTCATAAGAGGTAAGTGCTGCTGGTAGGAAGTATGTATCCGCATGCCTTAAACCGAAGCACTAACCCTCATATTAATGTGGTACCAGTATTTAGTGTAGGTTCCATCATGCGTAAGGCCCCATAGTCAAGAGTCACTGCAGAATGCTACCGACTGTGCTCGATATATTTCGCCTCTCGATACCGATTGATCTGGTCCTTAACATCTCGTGATATTCCATCATTGTTGTTGTGAAGTAACGCATAGAAATGGTATATGAGGAATGATGTGTCAGCGGTCCTGTTTGGCTTAGACTAACTCTGGTATTCCTCATACCTAACTAGCAGTTCATATACTCGTCCTTATAGTACAAGAAGTAATTCAAATCATTCTAGCCTCATACTGTGCACTCAACTGTTCGGGGTACCAAATATCATTGTATCGTTCATTCTAGGCGATCTTGCTCCAGTTCCTTTGATAACGATATCCTGTTCAACTCTCTGACCTTCTCCTCCATCCTTTCCCTCACATCAGCACACTCGCAGGCAAGAGCCACTTCAGCAATCTTTATTTCTGGCATTCTCTTACCTTTCTTCTTGGCCTTTGAAGCCTGCTCATATCTCCATGCTTTCAGATCTCTTTCAAATGCCGTGGCATGGTATGGTTCTTCGAACTCAATTCCGTAACTGTAGTTTGGATCGGCTGGTAGGACTCTGCTACAATGCCGGTGTTCATCGAAGCCTTCGACCTCCTTTATCTTGACAAGTGTGATGTTCTGACTGGGTGTGAAGCCTGCAAACAAGTCTCGATAAGCTGGAAATTCTGTCAATGCAGCGTGCATCATGTCATTTGCTTGAAGACCATATGCCAAGGCCCAAAATGGATTATTTCCAAGTTTCCAAACTTTCTGGCTTTGGAATACCTTCTCGACGTAGAGGGTATCAAATGGACTGCAGTAGCCATATGGTATTATACCATGCCTATCAAGATTGAACGCTGTGTTCAGGGGGAACCGCGTCATGCACAAATTCGCAACATAGCGTGATTGCCTGGTTACCGAACATGCAACAGGTACAAGAGGACACTTAATGTTGAGATATCGACCTTGGGGGTTGACAAGTGCAGGGACGGACTGTATGTATTCGACATGATGCACTCGAGAGCTAGGGAGTGTATATTCCCAGATGAGGCGCTGGATCACGGGGTCCAGTTTCTGAAATTGTGGAAACATGTTACTCTTGTTGGGGGAGGACAGACACTTTGCGTGCTTTTGTGCTTTCGGAGACATGTTGACAGTATTTAGAAGCGACTTGTGACGATTAGTTGGTGTCGGGCGTGAATCGGCAGTTGATTAAGAACAAGAGAATGAAAAAGAGACAGGTATATACTATCTCGAGCGGAGGCACTGCCATTATTCATAAGTGAACAAATACTATTGTTGGTAAGCATTACCCAACCAGGGACTGTGAGTGTTCAGACACCAGTATTGAGGCTGGGCAGGGGGAACATTCAAGGAACTATTGAACACGCGGACTGGACAGTTGGACAGCCACCAAGTTTATGTTATTTGAACAAAGAGCCTCAAGCTTGTTTAGTGGTTCTGTCTACGCGAATGTTCACAATCATTGACTGACTGCTTTTGCCAGATTGAAGCAGTCAATAAACGCCAGTGCGCCTCATCTTTGTTCCGACCTGAGGTTTGTGAAGCAGTGACGGCTGTATCTACAAAACGCTTTGAATAGCGTCAATGCTGTCACATGTATCGCTAAGCGGAACTGCCATCTTACTGTTGGCTTGAGTAGGCAAGATATTGGTGCGCAAATACTGAGTGAAGCATAGGAGATGGCATAGTATTCAAGAACTTGGAAGGAGCTTCGCCTTAGTTTCTGTGCATCTTGTCAAGCTATAGAGTCGTCATTAAAAAGATTCATTCCCAAGCTCTGCATGGCCGTTAGTATATAGATAGGTATACAACAAGGCAAATAACAGTTTGAGTTGGTAGACCATCCACAGCATAGGTATCTTTGGGGTAGCATCATCATTTTGATTTGGATGCCGTCCCTGGCCGTGTTGCAACATGAGATAAATTATTAAGCGCCTGACCAAAGACAATCCTTGCCAAATTTCGTCTGGCAGGATCATGTTCCTGGGCGTTTCCTTTAGCGCTTACGCTTAGCAATTTGTCCAGCAACAGGAATTTGGGCAAATTGACAAATGTGGATTGGTTTAGCAAGGGTAGAACTAACCGATGCAATTCTTCTTCAAATGGGACATCGGAGCTGACTTAAAAGCCTCAAAACTCCGAGTCCTGCCACCATTTGGCAGGGCTGAAATGGTGGTCCACAACGAAAGATCCCTGTTTGAGGCTGTGTTATGAAACATGGAGTCGTGAATTTTGCCCACATTGTTGGTTTTCCATTAGGCTCCGAGTAGTCGGTGTGTTACTGCTTCGAGCACTGTAATATCTTGACTCGGCCAGCTGTGGCTATCTTACGCTTAGGATTCGGGCTGAGACCTGCTTCTGTCTACTTATCTGTGATGTCTTTGACGATGGCATGTTGGAGTCGTTTACTGCCATGTTCAGCGGGTCGCGAAAAGTTGCTGGGATCTCGCTCCTAGCCACGGCCAAGCCTCAAACGATCAATTTTGCCCAGTTTGAAGCCTCTACTCCCTGTCCACCTGTGACTTATAGCCCCCACTGTGATAACATGCATGGAGATGGGGTAGACAGACTACATTAATAAACATACAGCCTGCCCACTTCTCGGTCTCGCAACCATACGTCGTCTATTCTGTTGCGATTGAGGAATCATGGCCGAGAGATCGATACCAAAATCGCAGCCTCAGTACGAGCCTGTTGAATCGGAAGAACATGAATTGCGCCACCTAACACAACACGATGATGCTGATTTCGGTAGGGCATCAGCCAGCGGAAACAAAAATGCTGCTGTATTCTCCTCCGACAGTCTGGAGGGACAGTCCGGGAAGACAAACCCATCGAGTTGGAGACTGAAGACAATCTTGAAGAAATGGCGCATGCAGGCCCTCGAAGCATCGATCCGAAAGAAGAAGAACCGGCAGGTACCCATCGTCAAAGACCGTCTCACTGCAATATTAGCTGCTCTGGTTCATCTCCCTGCGATCGCTGGCATTATCACGTTGAGTTTCTACATTTTCAAGAACTACTACATCGGCAAGGAACTCGAAGGCAAGCCCAATTACGATGTCGAGAAGAAGCTCGGCATCCAATTTGCTGCGAAGCTCATGGAAATGTTCATCGTGCTGTCACTCAACGCCATCGTCTTTTCCATGATCCGACACGAGTTTACGATCGGTCAGTCTGTTCCATACGGCGCTCTGGTAGCTGGACAGCAAATATCCGAGATCAGCTTCTTGTGGTCCGAGGAGTTCTTCAGCATTGTCAAGGGGAAGTTCTCACAGACCTGGAAGAAGATCGGCTTCATAATTACAGTGTTTGTTTGCACAATCATGGCACTGGGCGCCTCTTCGCTCAGTGCTGTTGCCATGATGCCACAGGAGGGTGATTGGAGAGCGGGCGGCAGTTTCGTTTACTTCAATGGTACCAGAGATGAAATGTTTCCTCGAGTCCTGACGGAAGACAACACGATAGGATCTGCCTGTAATGTTACCGGAAATGAGCGCTGCCCTTCTTGGCAATGGGATGTCATCAACAGCCAGCTCATCTCCAAGCTGCCTCTATCAGGTGAAGTGGACAATGGCTTGTTCATCAGACGGCCACCGAGCGAGATTCTTGTCGCCGGATACTCTTCAACGCTGGTCAATCTCGTAGTGGATGTCAGAGAGAAATGGTTCAACCTGAACAGCCCGAACCATACCGTCGCCAGAATGCCGCATCTCGGGCCTGCTGAAGCATGCATCACAACGTCACTGCACTGGGAACAGGCTGCGGACGATTCGGCCAAGAGAAAGCAGACTCGATTCAACAACTTCCAGAAGCTTGCCCACAAGCTCAATGCACCGATGCCAATCACCAACACGAGATGTGAGCTGACGTCCGTGACCGATGCCAAAGCAAAGACAATCATGTTCCCCGACTTTGTGGCCTTTCCACCAACAACTCTTAACGTCACAAAGGACGTCGTGAGCGACTGGCTATCAGATACTCTGCCTGGCTTGAAGAAACCCGAAGTGCTGTGGTTTGACTCGGCACCAGTCATTGCCAACAGCTCTGTTGGTGTCGTGGTCGCTGTTCCGTCCAACAAGTCACGCGAGGCAGCTGATATTTACGGATGTATGATCGATGCACGGTGGATTACCACTGAGCTGAGTGGCGATGCAGTCTCGCTCGCCAGCAAAGGATACCCGCCATTCTCAGGGCCTATTGCAACGGCGCTTGGGGGCTCGTGGATCGGAAGCCCGGGTTACGGCCAGCGCGTCCATCTCGCACCGAGCTTCGCCCAATACCTTAATCCTGTTGATTCAAGAACGAATCGGACCGTCATACACGAAATGCTCCTCAACAGTGGCGTATGGACAAATGATGGCAAGGGATCGAAGTCTACGGCGCATCTGGAGGCGGTCCTTGGATCGTTGGCGGCTAACGGCTTGGGCCGATCAACTCCAAATATCACAGCCATTACAACCTTGGCTGATCCCGATGGTGAGTGGTGGAGAAGTTTCATGCCGCAGGATGGCCGGGTGTTTGGTCCTGGAGGCAGCCCATATGCTGTATCAGACGATGACAAGGCTCGATTCTTCAGCGCAGAGATGGAGACATGGGTAACCGGGTTCGCATTTGCTGACAACAGCTTGACCATGCGCGGAGCCATGGCCGTCTTTTACGTCTATGCACTCCTTGTCATGGCGTACTCGATCTGGTCGATCTGGTCAGGCATTACTTCATCTTCATGGGAGTCTGTGCCGGACCTTCTCGCCCTCGCTCTTGCGGATCGAGGATCGGGATCTGATTCCAAGGGATTTAGCAAAGGAAGCCCGGATATCATGAAGGAAAGCTTTTGTATTTCTGCAGATGGAAGTACGTTGAGGCTTAGGGCGACACACGGTCTGGTGCCGCCTGAGAACCGTGTCAAGGCCAATGAAGCCTACGACTGATTGACTGATTGAGTAGTAGATGAGACTGTAGGTGATGGAATGAGATTTGTTCTGGACGTGGTAAATGTTTATATGGCGTGTTGTCTCTTTTCTCGATCGTCAGTCTGAGACGTGTACGTCACAAATACGCTGGCTCCGCCCCCTCCGATTGGCGCCAGTTGGCTCATCACGTCGTATGTAAGCAGCTGAGACAGATGTTGCCCGACAAATTCTGTTTGACAGTCTCGCAATTGAATTGACATGCGTTCATTCTTTCATCACTTCCCAACCAAGCCAGACCCAGGCACCAACACACGATATGCACGCTGCTTGTTTTTAATCCTGTAGTGCTTAGTCTGTCTCTTTCAATCGACGCCCATCACCACTTCTCTTCTATCTTGTACAACCCTAGCCAATCGCGGACAATGCCTCAGACCGACCCCCAACCATCGTCATCAGCTCCTAGAACCGCTCCCTTGCGCACTCTGTTGCCAGCAGAACGAGGATCACAGCCGCTGCCACCGTCGCCTCAAAGACGCAGTGTAATACAGCGCAGGCTGAATCCTGTCTTGGCTGCTTGCGAGCCATGTCGCAAATACAAGGTCAAGGTACTTAGGCGCTTCGTATTCTGAGTGGGGTCTGACTGACCACCATCGTGAGTGTTCTGGAGACAGGCCAGCATGTCGTCGCTGTCTTCAGCGCAAACTCGCCTGCATCTATATTACGCGACCAGGCGAGACTCGCTCACAGGCAATGAACCGATGTTCTCACGAGACCTTCGAGGGCTCGAGCCAACGCTCAAGTGTCTACGAGGAACTCGTCGGGCTGCTGAAGAACCTACCTGATCAGGATGCCCAGGCTATCCTGCAAAGGCTCAGATCCGGAACAGACGTCGCATCAGTTGTCAATCAGGCCAGAGCAGGCAATGTATTACTTCAGATGGCCGTCGTTCCCGAGACGCGATTACGATACGAGTTCCCGTACAGATCGGAGATGCCCAAAGAGTTCGAGCTGAACAATCCTTATCTGAACTCAATGCTGTATGAAACAGCCTCTCTCTATTCTCAACATCAGATATCAGAGACAAACCTAACCGGCCATCTCGCGAGCCTGAGTTCCGAAGAGCAGAGAAGCCCTTACTTGAAGCCCTTCCATGCAGCACAAGTATTCGATCCTCTCCTGTCTGACGTCAAAGTCTCGGCGTGGACCAGCGTCTGTGACGACGACAAGCTCATGCGGGACCTCTTGACTGTACTCTTCCGTTGCGAGTACCATTTCACAGCAGCATTTCACAAGGATCTATTCCTAGAAGATATGGCAGCGCGTCGCAAAGACTTTTGTTCTTCACTCCTTGTCAACGTAACTCTTGCATATGCTTGCGTAGGGTGACACTCATAGTGGCATAGCCAAAACTGCTGACATGCTTACAAGGTCTGTTACCCTAATTTCACCAACCGTGTCGAGTATTGGAACCCGAACACTCTTGCTTATCGCTTCATTGCCGAAGCCAAGCGACTATGGGAGCTGGAGGCTTCTATTCCACGTATGACTACCATTCAGGCAGGTATCCTTTTTAGTGTGTTTCATAATCTCTGTGGGCTAGACGAAGTCGGGAAACCTTATAGGGTGCATGCTGTGGCTTTGGCCAACCAGCTTCGCATCTTCGACACCATCGACATTGCTGAGAGCAAGAGGATACAGAGGGGCACCGAAAACCTGGCCTGGGCTATGTATAACTGGGAAACGTGAGTGCCTTTTCACACCTGTGGCCGTGTACTGACAACAGGAGTCTCTCTGCTTTCTCTTTCATGCTGTCGCCGCTCATCAAGGAGCCACCAAGATGGCCGCTTCCAGATCCTTCAGAAGATCCGTCGTGGTATGGCGAAATATGGGTCAAGTACCCTTTGAATCACGGCCTTTCATCGATGTGTCTTGGGGAGGTTGTCCATGCTCGGAGCCGGTTCCGGATCATCATGAATGAGTTTTGCGACGCAGCATACTCAGAAGGTTCCAAGGTAGGAGTTAACCTGGCTTATCAGTTCCGCGGAAGGCTGGAAGAATGGTTCGAAAGCCTACCCGCATCTCTAAGTCCAAGGAGAATTGTTCTTCCTGGCCAGCTACAACTACAGTAAGTGCTTCATGTGCTGCCTTTCACCTTTACAGTCCAACGTGGCTTTCAATGTGCATGAAGTTAGTTGCTGAGTGTGTCACAGTATGTACTATCACCACTTACTATTGACGATCTTCGAGCCTCTTTATGATGCTGAAACGACTGGAGAGCCTTCTCCACAGCGTATCGTAGCTGGCTCGAAGAGAAACATGCAGACACTTGTCAGACTATACTACCTCCGGCATGGCTTTGAAGCAATGGACCTCTTCATCGTCGTCCCTCTGATGGTAATGGGTTACGATAGTATAGATGCCATCAAGGAGGATACGCCTACAGAAGAAATTGAGTTTCTACGATCGACTCTCATCCTGATAGCCCAAGGCCTCTACTACCAACGAAGAAATCACTACTTGGCGCAAGCACTTTTCAGAGTCATCCGAGGCAAAATGCGCCCCCAGGAGATTGGCTTGCTGAAGAGTTCAATGGCGCTGGATAGATACGAGGCTGATCCAGAGCCGGAGATGGCAGTGGCTGTTCGAAGCCACTGGCCAGTGAGCGTTGTTAAGAAGCGTGAGGACATGGAGTCACACATACTGACCAATCTCGTGGAGAACTTTGGCCGTGTCAATATTGAGGAAATTCCGTGATGTCTTTCGGGCTGAGAAGATGGATGGATGGCAGGGATTGGAGGTAAGAAGGACCTGTGTACACGATTTTAGGAAGTTCCATGCTTTGGCCATTGTAAATGAATAAGGCCTCTTTTCATTCATATATTGCCCTGGGGACTATTGAAACTGCGCAAAGTGTCGGCAAAGCAAGACAGAAGTCGCGCTAGCTGGATACACTGTCGACTAAAGTTTTGACGACACCTTATACTGACTAAATGGCTAGGTGGGGATATTTCCTTCCTTTCGCCATGGGAGCTTTGTTCACCCTCACTCGCCAGGTCAGATGTATCCGAGAAATTTGGGCAGCTTATGACAGAACCCTTTCAAGCACATCGTCGACGGCCTCCCTCTGAAGTCCGATTTCATGCAGCTTCTTAACCTCACTGACATCGACCTTGCTTTCAAAGTCTCCTCCACTCCCCTCCCGGAAATGAGTAAGGAAGAACTTGACAAATGGGGCAGTGGCATCTTTCTGCCGAATCTTGTCGTTGCAATCTCCCAGTGCATCATTCACATCCTGGTAGTCTATCTCCCAGTCCTGGTCCGCTGTCCCTCTTGCCTTCTGAACTGCTAGTAGGAGCTCCTTCTGGCTTAGATGAAATGATGGGACATAGAAAGCCTTGTTCTCATACCGGGACAAGTTTCGTCCAGGGAGGCTCAATACTGCAGCTGTAGCCTGGCCAGTCTGTGCAACACTCGACGTGTTGACCTTGCCGATAGCTCCCGTCCAAATCGTAGCTTTGCGTTTCTACACATCGATGCCCCAAAGACCACTTTTGATGTTCATGTCGAGGAACGGGCCGACAGCTACTGAGATCCAGCTGCTCACACCGAGTTCCTCAATCAGATCGCGGATCTTCTTCTTGTCTTGCAGAAGTTGGTTATCCTCTATCAGCTTTGACGCGAAAGGGTCTGGACCAAACTCTGCAGGTAGGATATATCGAACTCCAGCTTTCGCTGCTGCTCGGACTGCTGACTCTTGCAGACTGACGAGGTGGGTGAGAGGTGGCATGAGCACGACAGCATCGTGTCCTTGGAAGGTGTTCGCCTAGAAGGACTCGTCTTTCAGATCACCACATTTGACAATGACTTGGGGCGGAAACTTACTTGTTGCTTCAATGCGTTGGACAGCAGTAATGGTGTGAATGCCAGATGCGAGAAGAGCCTTGGCTGTCGGTTGTCCAACCTGGCCGCTGGAGCCGATAATGGCGATTTCGCGTCCCTGTGCTTTGCCTGACATGGGAGATTGAGACGGTTCTGCACGGGCTTGAACTCTTTAGCTTAAAGGCCGTAGCACGAGTACTTTGTTCTTTTCTCCTCTGATGCTCTAGGCGTATACGTCATTGATTTACGTTGTGTTTGATTTATGAAGTCGCGATATGATAGCAGTTCTGAACGCATTAAAGCAGGATAATTCAAGTCAAGGCTAGATTTACTGACATAGTCGACCAAGATGACCAACAATTGACAACTCGATAGAGTGATGATCAGAATAGGCCCCCCCCTTGAGAGGGAGTGATGGAGATTATTAATAAATATGATGGAGAAGCCTTAGACTACTTCTATGTCCACCATTCTGATGTGTACAGATGAGTACCATGCTGCCCCACCTTAACATGTGCTAACAGACATGCTGATGCCCCGCCTCGAGTCTGGTCTGATGCGGGGATGACCATTCGGGTTGATGACAATGCGTTAAGTCCGAACATGGTATAAAGGCCGATCCCATGAAACCTGCTTCATAGCCTTTGATCAGCTACAAATCTCCTTGCCTCGATACCCAAGTTTCTCAATCCTCAAGCCAATGTCTGATACTGCAGAAATGTCTCCAACCGACGTCTTCAGCACAGGCTCTACTGCATTGATCACGGGAGCTGGCTCAGGCATCGGTTTGGCCATTGCCAAAACATGCCGCAGTAAGGGCATGCGCACATTGCTTGTTGACAACAATGAGGAGGCTCTGGAGGCTCTGACTAAGACTCACTTCCCCAATGACTCAGACGTCGTTACCTCCAAGATTGATGTCTCATCGACCTCGGACTGGCAGGCGCTGAAGAAGCTCGCCTTGGACAAGTTTGGCAGTATTGAGTTGTTGGTCTTGAACGCTGGCAGAGGTCTTAGGGGCACCTGGGGAGATGATGATTACTTCAGAGATGTACGTTGTAAAATGCAATGGTGCGACAAATGCTAACAAACAAGACCCTTGAAACCAATTTATTCGGCGTCATTCATGGTGTAAACACATTTCTCTCCGTGGTCCAAGACGCCGCCAAGTCAAAGCCAACGAGCATCGTCATCACTGGTAGCAAGCAGGGTATTACCAACCCACCTGGAAATCCAGCATACAACGCCTCCAAAGCTGCAGTCAAGACTCTTGCTGAGCATTTGAGCTGGGACCTGAAAGACGCAAGCACCAGCGTGCATCTGCTTGTCCCTGGTTGGACTTTCACTGGTCTAGTAAGAAACCGCTGCTGTGCTTAGGTTAAGTGACTGACAATGCTTAACAGACAAGAGCAACGCCGGGTGGTTTGAAGCCAGCTGGTGCTTGGACAGCGGAACAGGTGGCAGATTATCTGTATGAGAAGATGGGGAAGAACGAATTCTACATCATCTGCCCCGACAACGATGTTACAGAGGAGCAGGACAAGAAGCGTATTACTTGGGCTGCAGGTGATGTCGTTCAGAGACGGCCGCCTCTGTCTCGATGGCGTGAGGAGTGGAAGCAGGAAGCTGAAGAAACCATGGCCAAGATGGATCTCTAAGACGATGGGACTCGAAGTGGTGGCCAATTTACAAATAGACAGTCTCCCATGCCGTCAGTGACTATCGAATGAGCTATTCTGTGCCTAGTGTGAATCAACTGAGTGTTCAATTGATAGTGTATCCTGCAGTCCAGCATGAGTCTGCGATATCAGCCAGTAGATCATCTTCCAACTCTGTATCATAGATAACAGAGACTCATGAGAACGCCAACCAAGGGGAGCCCCACAATCCAAGGCTCTCATCATGGACGACGCCGCAGAGTCTCGTGAATCTGCCAAAAAGTCAAAAAGTTCACCAAACTCATCCTGATGAACCAACCATCAAAAGGTTCGATACACCAGGGACTCGAACCCTGAGCCTTAGTCTTAGGAGGACTACGCGCTACCATTGCGCCAGCGCACCGGAGCTATTTTTAGAGGTATTTGTGTCGTATTTGTGAATATGTTGATGTGATGCTTGGAGTTTTACGTTTGTGCCACCACGTCAAACTCGGACCTCAAATTGGAGTTTGCAACCGAAGAGTTGCTGATAACGAGTCAGTTTTAGCCATTCTGGACTCTTGAATTAATTCTGTTTATTTAATGCTGATATTGAAAGTCATGCGTCTGCTGTCGAACTCCACTGTGGACCGAGGTAGAAGTGGCGTGGAGCCTGCAGCCAAAGCATTGATCAAACCGAGAAAGCCAATACTTGAAATGAATTGAATTGAAGCAGTTGACATTTGTCAGTTTGACAGCTCCAGTATTTCATCAAGATTGCATTCTCTCAATTGTGGCAGGCAACTCTTCCATCCCCTCCAGAAAGGCACCAAACTCTCCCTTCACCTTGTCCATATCCTCATCAACATCGTCCGTCCAACGATGAATGTAAATCGTCTTGATTCCGACATTTTGAGCTCCTCTCAGATCATATGCGTGAGCCGCAACCAACACAACTTCTTCAGGCTTAAGCTTGACGAGTCGCAAAGCCTTGTTGTACGCCTCGGGATCTGGCTTGTACGTACCCAACAGTTGGCTGGAGAAGAGCATGTTGAAATTGAGCCCAGCGAAGCGAGTTAGGTCGAGCTGCAGGCGTGTTGTACCGTTGGCGTGAACAAAGACTTCCAGACCAAGATCTTCTCGGATCGACTGAATTGCCTTTCCAACTTCTGGCCAAGCTGGCTGAGAATGCCAGGCAGTAATCAATTGTTGTTTGATTGGCGCATTGAAGTGCTGCTTATACTCTGGTGAGTCTTCCAGCACGTTATCAAGCACGCGAATGAGCGTGTCGTCTATATCTTCGGGCTCAAGCTTTTGGGCAAGGCGCTCACTGTTGGCGATGAAGTAACGTCGCCGCCATTCAAGAGCGAATTTGGAGGCTTCGGCTTTGGGGATAGCTGGGGGTAGAGCCTGCACGACACTACTGTGCCAATCAAGGCATGTCCCCATGAAGTCAAAGAAGACTGCTTTTATCTTCGTTGGCCGCGACATGGCGCTGAAGCTTTTCTAATTATTGCAAGATTGCCAAGGCAAGTGGAGAGAATTTAGCATATAAATATTAGAAGTGCTGCACATGTTTGCTGAAAATGCTCGCTTATGATATGACGTGATTAGAAATCATGAAAAGACCTGCTTATTTCGCTCATGGTGGTACGCCCTTAAAATGATTGGTTACATCATAAATTGTGGTCTGTCAGTCAGCTCAAGACTGGCACAATAGGATCAAGGATTTGGAACAGCATCAAAATTGTCAGTAAATCGAGACCTCATTGGACTTGAGTCACAGGTCTATCGATTAACATAATTTCCACATGAATGAACTGTACATCCACTTGTTTATTATGAAGAGTTCAGCTAGACCACCCTGGTAGAAATAAGCTCATCCGCTTGCAAGAACTGGAGGTAGAGACAGCTGGTGGTTCTTGATGATAACATCCCATAGTGCCGATAACTCCCCACTTGGAAGTTTGTCGTCCTCCTTGATCCTTCGAATATCATGAAAGAAATTATCTCCCTCGGCTCTCAAAGTCCTCGGTATCGTCTCCATGTCAGGGAAGTTGAAGAAGGCCACAATCGACACCTTGACCTCATTCCCACTGATATCAACATCGTGAAAAGTCGGGATAAACTTATTGGCCCAGCGGTAGAGCGTTGAGCCACCCATCATGATGGTACCTTGATGTCCAGGAAAGCGCACGGTTCCATCGAGATCATAGACCCGAAGTCCTGGCCCGTTTGTGATGAGGGCAGACAGCAGATTGCCATCTGGATGAAGGCCAATGCCGCCTGGAGCACCAGCATGAGGCGTGTACTTGATAGCTCGATAGCGAACCGTGCATCGCTGCACCAAATCAGGGTCAATACCAACAGCCATGCTAGTCGTTACCAAAGCGCTGTCGAGGGCAGACTTAAGACAATGTGCCGAGTTTCGAGTTCTCGAATCATGCAACGCTTGAAGGCCCGTAAGGCCATCTTTAAGATCGCCATCAAATTTGGCAATGTCTGCCTCAGAGTCCAAGAAAGGATGGCCAATGCCCTGACTGGCAAACCAGCAGGACTTGCGCCATACCACTTTCTTATCAGTGCCCTCGTAGGAGAGTGAGGGATCAAGATTGCTCAGGTAAGAGCCGAGGTCTTGCATTGCTTCTTCAATGCGTTGTTCTTCTTGGCTTCCCCAGGGGACTACATATTCTTTACCCGCCTTGAAGGCAGTCTGGATGGCATGGCTTTCTTTTGCTAGTTGGACGTCAACTTTCTGAACCTCAGTAGGAAGTTTATGCACTGCCTACACATTGCTCCCACTTGAGAAGTGATTGGTTGATCGAGGCTGGCGAGATGGCTAGAGCCGGGTGTCACGGAATCGAACATAGACATGGTGGTATTGGATGTGATTGAGGGAAGCATGTATGTCCTTTGACGTCCAGCAGATAATTGTTTATGTAATTCAGCTGGGCCATGCTCACCGTAATCTAGCATCACTCCGCCAAATTTCACTACCGTCTCCGTCCTAATGCGTGTCTCACTGCATTCGTCTTTCCACTCCATACACTTTCGGCACAACGCTACACCGCGACGATCGTGGAACTATACTGAACTGCCGGGTTCCCTTAGTCACAGATGTCATTGTGCAGCTACATACATGTCTACCCTGTGTACCGCGAACCCCGCCTTCGGCGTTTCTTACTGTGCAGCCTCGGCGATCTCATCAAGTACCACGTCAATGCTATCCATCGTCAATGACCTTATGTGTACATCCCTGCTTTTGAAGAGTTCTGCCAGTCTTGGGCAGTATGTTTCTAAGCCCTCTGCTAATTGTGCTCTGGACAATGCCTGTCCATTATCTGGTAATCCGTATTGAAGTAACCAAACTTGTTTATCTGGAAGGTCGTTGTTAGCTTTAGATAGTCTGAGATTGTGTCTCTCTTACGCTCACCACTTCTGAGACTCATCTCCCATTCCCATCGATGAATGTCATCTGGGTTCGTAAACCTGTCCCAGTCGCCTGGGGCAGCGAGAATGATGATTTGAGACACGGATTAGAATGTATTGGAGATGCTCTTGGTCACTTCTCCAGCTTCGGTACTTCTCGTCATCTGGTGTTGGTCAAGCCATATGCGACAGCTCTTCTTTTCGATCATCTCAGCGACCAAACGCGCCAT
>NW_022194798.1:1435542-1440324 GCF_900067095.1 Fusarium proliferatum ET1 | reverse complement strand
GCGAGTGCTTCTCAAGTCGTGGGCGCCTAGTAGCGAGGGCAAATTTTCCCAAAGAACGCGCTGTCTTTAGACAGATCGATAAACTTGGTAAAGTCTCTTCCTATTGCTAGATTGACTGCTGCATTCGGTGAGGGTGCTAGCCTCCATCCGGATGCGCTGCGGCCTTTCTGCAGTAGAAGATATGATCCGGTGCTTTGCGTCGGCCGCATGAGCAGACCAGGCGCGCATCGCCGTGGTCGAACCTCTCGTGATACGCGGCGAAGTCCCCGTTGGAGGGACCTCGCTGCCAGCAAGTGGTGTAAGGCTGCGCGCGGGAGCTCAGCTCTGTGGGCAGCCTTAGTCGCCTTGAGGTTGAGTCTCTTGTATTGCTCAGGAGCGGAGGTAGACCACCACGTCTCGAATGCTTCTTTTGGTTTTTGTCTCGCGATCCGTCGTAGGTAAGCCAGCGTTGGTTGAGACCTTCAGGTTCGAGGAGTGATGACGCTGCTTTTGCCAGTTTATCGCCTGTTCATTGCCAGGGATAGAGGAGTGTCCTGGGACCCAGAGTACTTGTGTGGCTCCGTGCGATGCCGCTAGAGCCTGAAACTCGAGAAAGACGTCTTGAGAGGAGTCGGAGGGCGTGCCTCGAGGCCGTGGCGGCCGCGAGGTTATCTAGACAGATGAAAATGGTTTGCGCTGCTGACCCTTGCAGGTCAGGGCGCTTTGAGGCCCTCTAATGCCCCAGTAGCTTCAGCGTCGAAGACCTCGGCAGGCCCAAGGCGACCTGATCCATCGAAGATGGGGACATTGTTCTGATGAATGGGGAAGCCGTAGCTTGCAGCTCCTTCCGAGGATAGAGAGCCATCTGAGTATACGACCCAAGGTGGAGCGGGTCCGAGTCTCTCAACCCAGTGGAGGAAGGCGCCGGTCGATTTCTCTTTTGACGCCATCTGGAGTGGAGGCATCTGTTCTTGATGGAAGCATCGCTGGACGAGTTTTGGCCGCTCGCAGGGCGCAAGCAGCTCGTCGGTGCGTCGGAGACGTGTCCTGAAGACACTTTTTGTCTGTATTTGGTATCTTCGTTTGATGAGGTCGTGGTAGGTAGGTCGGTCAGGCGGTCGACGCGGGCGCGTTCGGCCCGCCAGAGGGTGAGCCTCGTTAGCGATTTAAGTCGTTGCGGCGAATCTTAGTCGCTTTGCTTCGAGCAATTGGTCAATTGGTGGTATACCGCTTTCCCTATGTAGGATGGCGGGGAGTCGTCTTCCAGACAGGTAGTATCGCTCTCATGGCCTGATTATGGCTTGTTCATTATTTGTATGAGATGCTGATTGCTCGACGGTAGTTCCTTTGTGGGCTGATTCCATCGCGGCCTAGTGCTGCCTGGATACCCACGCCCTCCAAGCCGTGAAGTAGCACTGGCTCGACAACATGCTCTGACAGCACTTCGAACGGCGCTCGGTAGAGGGCCGTGTATCGTGTTAGTGAGACCCCGTAAATGATAGGCTACTGTCTTCGCTTTAGCCGCCCACTTCTCGACGTGGACCTGAACGATAGCCTGTATCCAGCCAGATGCCAAGCCAGCGCAGAGCTGATTCGGGGTGCTTCTCTGCATCGCCGTGGCGTACTGCGGGCAGTCCGAGCTTGCTACGGGAGAAGTGCATGACTTCGGTCTTCTTCGTGTCAAAGGAAACGCCGTTCGCTGCGCCCCTTCGCACCATCTCGGCGATGAGCTGGATGCCATAGCAGTAGTCTCGTCTAACGTGTCGGCTATGGACAGGATGGCCGTGTCGTCTGCATAGCCGAAGCGACCCCGGGGATTGCCCAGTCGATAGATTGGCTCAGTGTAGAGCAGAAAGAGAATCGGCGATACCGGCGACCCCTGAGGGAGGCCGCACTGTAGGGGAGAAGAGGGCGTGACGGTGTCTTGGTACCTGACACGCGCAGACCGGCCGCTCATGAAGGAGCCAGCCCAGCGAGCCAAATGGTTAGGCCAGCCCTGTTCGCGAAGACGCAGGACGAGCCTATGCACATGACCTATCGAAAGCCCTGGATATCCATTGTGACTAGAGTCGCCACTTTCTTGCTCGCAAACGCTTCTTCGATGTCATGTATCAGGGCTGTCACCAGGTCTGTTGCCGACCTCTTGGGCAACGCCCCCGTTTGCTGTGGGTGAAGGACGCTGAAGTGCACCGTTGCCCAGGCCAGACGGCGTGCGATCAGCCGCTCGAGTCCCTTGCCGAGACAAGAGAGCAGTGAGTTGGTCGCCATGCTCGTGGTTCTGTGAGGTCTCTGCGCCCCGGTTTTGCGATCATGACCACCTCCGCTTCCTTGAAATTTTGGATGATGCCTGTTGCAAGGCATCTTGCGAAGAGACGGCGGATGTGTGTCCCGATGATATGCCATACTGTCTCGAGAAGTTTGACTGTGATGTTGTCCGATCCCGGGGACGTGTTGCCTGTGCTCAGGGTTGCATACTGCGCCTCTTCCATGGAGATCTCTGAAGGGAACGGTATCGGTCTACGAGGAGTGACAGGCGTCCAAGGGTTTGCAATGTCGTCCTCTGCAGTTCTTCTTCTAACGTAGCCTGTCGGAGTGCATTGGCTTTGTCTATCTGGGTCTCATAGACAACATTGTCGACTTGTAGCGGTGGAGGCTGAAAGGCTCCAGGGGATTTCAGCACCGGACAGCTTGAAAAGCGCTGCTGCTGGAGAAGCTATCGATGAGGTTCCGCCAATACTTCCTTTTAGCACGACGAACTACACGGTGAAAGTCTCGCTTGGCCATCTGGACATCTTGGTTGAAGCCCAGAGGGTAGCTACGTCTGATGGCTCGAAAAGTAGCCGCGGCGTCGGCGCACTCCTCCGTCCACCAGGGAGCTGGACGTCCACCTTTGCGTGCAGGCCGGCCAGATGCTTTTGCTGCTGATGTTAGTAGATTTACGAGTGCCAACGTAAGCTCGTCTAGTTCCGCAGGGGTCGAGTGTGTCAGGGGGATTTCCGTGGTTCCAAGTTCTACGATCTCACAATCCGTTTGGCTCGTCTTCCGTCGTCACTCGGATCTTGGCCGGCTGCATCGGAGTCGATCTAATATCAGGGAAGGTCAAGCTGAGTGTGAAATGGTCGGAGCTAGTGGCGAGGTGGTCCTCGAAAGTTTCGGCCAGCGGCAGGTTGGTGAATGCAAGATCGATTGTGTTGCCGTGCGGATTTGTGTATGTCTAGAGTATTGAGAAGGTTGAGGTCGTTCTCTGACGTCCAGTCTGCAATTTCTTGGCCGCGATTCGTAGCTTGGCCCGTCTGCCAACTATGGTGTCTGGATTAAATCGCCAGCGACGAGGCAGCGCTCCGGCACAGGCCATCGAAGTAGCGTGTTCAAGGCTCCTTCTCGTCGTTCTGCGATAAAGTTGGCTATCGTCATGCCGTTGACTGTGATCCAAAGAATGTCACGTGTCTCAAAGGGGCGAATCTGGTCAGCCAGAAGTCTTGGGTCTCGTCGAACATATGTCATCACTCTAGGCCGAGTGTCGTTGCTGTTCCACATGTCGACTGGCGTGAACGTGTCGACGCGATGTTCTTGGTTAGGCAGCGGGCTTTAGTATGAGCTGTCCACGGCTCCTGCAGGAGTACAATGTCATATCGTTCTGAGTCGGCTAGCGCCAGGGCGCAGTCGTGGGCCGGAGGGATCTTGCCGACGTTGGCCTGGAAGCCTTGAGAGGCTTCTTGTCGTTCTTTCGTGTCTGCGAGTACCTATTCCTGGTCATAGTCATGAGTACGGCTTGTCAGAATTATACGACGCTTCTTCTTCGGTGAGCTTAGTCCATGGTGTTCAGGCTCCTTCCTCTGCTTCGTAGGTAGCCCGGGGAGCTGTGGCCACCATGATGCACGAGGGTGCTCCCGATGCAGCTGGACTCGGAGCGTGAGCGTCTGGCTGTTCATCTAGTCCGATGTCGCCCCTTCGCAGTTCAGACGCTCCTTGTTGGGATTCCATATGCGTCTCTAGCTGTGTTTCTGAATATCGTTGTCGGTATGTTTCCGCGCCCACCATTCGGACATGTTCTCGTTGTTCTTTGGTAAGCCGGCGAAGGACGCCGCGCACTTTCTTCGGCCGAGCTGGGCACTTACGAAGGCTGGCGTCGTGGGGCCCTAAGCAATTGACGCACTGTTCTGGTGCAGCACAGCCGTCTGCGATATGGTCAGTCTTGCCACAGCGTCGGCAGACTGGCTGTCTACGGCAGTTGCGGGCAAAGTGGTAGTCCCCCGTTTCGCACTGTTTAGGTTGGACGGTTTTGTCTATGAGTCTGGCTGCACGGCTGCCAAAGAGGGACCAGAATCTCTTGGTGGGCTTGAGAAAGGACACAAGTAGAGTCTTGGTCAAGGGATTATCCGAGAATTGTCTCCCAGTACGTATATCAACGGGCTTGAGCCCTGTCTGGATTTCTATCTCATCGCTGACAACGCTGTCACTATCCACCTCATTGCCGCGAAAGTCGGTCAGTCTTCTGGGAAAGTGTGAGACCACATAAGTGTGCCATTCCTTGTTCGTTTCTACTGCCATAGCTCCCAGCTCAGCCGCCCACTCGGCCCGCTTCTCTACGGAGAAAGTCGCGCGTTTCGAGGTCGGCAGCCAGGATGGCCCATCCTGATCTGACTTCAAACACCTGTCGAATCTTGTCTGAGACGGCGCCGAGTTTTTCCCGGATCAGGGTCCGGATTGCGTAGCCACTGTGGGCCCTGGCCGGAGCTCCGGCTTCTAGACGGATGAAGACACGGAGGTCTTGTCGGGGTGGAGCGATGGTCGATTGTTGCC